>NC_089744.1:13070000-13137500 GCF_040412425.1 Macrobrachium rosenbergii
TTTAAATGCTAGTCTGTTCTGATCACTGGACCTTCCACATGATGTTATTCGATAGCATACACCTAGATCTCAACTCGACTTTCAAATGTAGAGTATAATGCTTTTACCGCAACCGTAAACGTTAGTGTTAAACTTGTTATGACAAAGATCCACTTCCTATCTTACCTAACAGTAGTCTACACGTTGTCTCTTGTTGATGACAAACTTTCTTAATATAATGTACAGACCGATTAACTCTATGTTGGTAACAAATGAAGATTATTATCATATTACAATTTTCAAACCTAATGTGTAATTATGCATTTGCCAAAATCACGTAGGATAATACTGACTGCTGCGCTATATGAGGTGGGTAACTTTATTTGTATAATTTATACCTAATAAATTTTCAGTTTAAATAATGCATTATAATTTTCACTGGCAATTATTCTTATGACAGTCGTTGAAAAAAGTGAGTGTAGAATATAATCTCACCAGCACATTTCATACCATCATTAATATGATATAGCGTATGGTTGGTTATTTAATCAAAAGTTCACGTTACAATGTTTTGTCAAGTTAGTCTACGGTGACAAACATTCTAAAACAACAAAAATAATAATTAATGATGACTTGATAAGACTTGTAATTTATGTATGAAAACCACATTTGTTTCATGATCAAGAACCCAGCTCAAACAATAATATTCCTCCTGGGACCAACCGCTCTACGACATTGGTGGCCCAATAAGCGTAAGAAAGGGCTGGTACCGGCATTGGTTATCAATACTGCTCTCCTGAGGCAATTCTGCGAACTTTGCAATATCGGTCCTCAATCTCCAGTGCGCTCGTATACAAGAGTCTCTGCTCTGATCAGATACAGCTAAACTATCACTTGGTTCAATATGATGCCTAATTCTGGCAAAATACCAGTGATGTCATTATGCACAATATATTGGCACAGTATAAGTTCAGTCAGATGGTAAGGGTTCACTGATGTTTTAGGCTCAGGCATACCATTTTAAGAATTTCTGTAGGTCATACCCTCAATGTAAAATTCCTTCTTATTTGTGGACTGAGAATTTAAGTTGGTATATTCAGAACCACGAATTACAAAACAGCGGTGACATCATGCCTCAGATTGATCTCAGGGCTCAAGCTCAGACCTAGAATCAGGGGCGTTCATAGACATTTTGGGGCCCGGGGGGCACAGTCCCATTTGGGGCCCCTCTTATGGGGTGGGAGGCGAGCGAAGCGAGGCAAAGCAGCTGGGGGGTTCGGGGGGGCGCTGTAAGCGCCCCAGGGAAAATTTTTAGAATATGAGCAATTATAGGATCATTTTAAAGGCACTTGTAAATGCAAATTTCAGAAATTTTATTTCTTAAAACTAGGCTTACATTAAATAATTGAAGATCCACTTAATCCAGTTAAACATAATTATAAATGGTAAAAATGAGAATAACAGTAACGTACTCTGATGGCGATATGATGTGGAGGGAGTTAAATGAATCAATATTACTGGAAGGGACTCCATTATGTGAAGGGAGGTAGATCAGAGTGAAGGGAGTTAGAACAGAGTGAATGGAGGTAGAACAAAGTCTGGGGCAGTAGAACAGAGTGAAAATAAGTTAAAACAGTGAAGGGAAGGTAGAACAGGGTGAGGGGATGATAGAAGAGAATGAAGCGAAGGTAGAAAATAGTGAAAGGGAAGTAGGACAGAGTGATGGGAGGAAGAACAGAGTGAAGGGAGGTAGAACAGAGTGAAGGGAGGTAGAACAGGGTAAATGGAGGTAGAACAAAGTGAAGGGAGGTAGAATAGAGTGAAGGGAAGGTAGAACATAGTGAGAAAGGGTTCAAAGGGAGGTAGAAAAGAGTGATGGGAGGAAGAACGGAGTGATGGGAGGTAGAACAGAGTAAATGGAGGTAGAACAGATTAAATGGAGGCAGAAGGTAGAACAGAGTGATGGGAGGTAGAACAGAGTGAAGCTGTGAAGAGAGGTAGAAAAGAGTGAAGGGAAGGTAGAACAGAGTGAAAGGGAAGGCAGAAAGAGTAAAGTGAAGTTAGGGAGTTAATTTAATATTGCTGGAAGGGAGAAAAGGGAGAGGAAGGACCACAGACCGCTCCGAGATTATAAACAAAACGAAAGCATTGGTATTCTTGTTGATGTTAGTACACTTGTTAGTAGGTAGGGCCTACACTTAACACTTTTCAAGTTGCTCACTTGCTCCTACTGTCCTACAATTTTCGACGTGCCGTCTTGGCGGCAAACTCCTCTATTATATCACTCATATCAATTTTATCCAGCACTTCTGATTCCACTGACATTATTACTAAACTACTAAGCCATCATGGGGCCCCTCAGAGGATAATTAGGACCCCTATAAGCAGTAATCAATTGCCTTAGATCGGCCCTGTCCTTACCCCAATCAACGTTACCCACCCTCCTCCGATCCGTATAAGAAGTCCTAATTTATAATGGGTTCCACGATTGGGAGGGGAGCCCATGGGGAGCCCTATTTCTTTTACATAACATTTTTGTTACATTTTTGTTCACGAAATAGGAAATTGGGTCCCTTTAGTGGGCCCCAAACTTTCGGGTCCAAATATAAATGGGGCCCTTGACCATTTTGGGGCCACTGGATTTAGCTTGTCCTGTCATAGCAGCAATGGTTAAATTTCGCATTTTGGGGCACCCCACCCTCACTTTGGGGCCCTGGGGGCGATTTCAAACAGGCCCCCCTCCCGCCGCCCCCCTCAGGAATGCCACTGCCTAGAATTCTTTCCAGATCTTCCGACAGTTTATCGGGCCTTGGAGTTTAAGAAAATCCATAGTCTAATATAAAATACTGGTGGTGGAAGATTAATGGGTCTCACTCTTTGTGCTGCCATAGAGCCCATCCAGACTTACTTCCTTAAGAGAAAACTCATGAGGTGTTGGACAGCTTTCCTTTAATAGATTCTGATCAATACCCCTTACAAAATACATGCGCATAGTGAACGTATAAGAAAAGAAATGTCTTTACACATGATATCACCAAAGCTCTGTTTTAGTTCTATTTGTATAACATTTCAGAAAAATAAACTGATAAGGTATATGAAGTATAAAACATGAGCGAGTTCACGTAAAAAAACCACAAACCTAATAAAGATGCAATCAAATCTCGGAATTCTAGCAGATGATTTACTTAATTCCAAAACGCTTTCCTCTAGTCATTGAATGAGCTTTGAAGAATTGTTATTTACATTATATTCATTGAAAATCTTTTAACAAATTTCTAGCTTCTCTCTAGTACCTGTGTTATGAAGAGCTTCCTTTTACCTGTGCTTTTCTTATTGGCAAAATATTACTTGTATTTAGTTAAAGTAAATGAGAATTATTCAATGTCCTCAAAGTCGTCGGAGGGCTTACTGAAAACAAATACTTTAGAACCGAAAAAAAAGGCAACGAGACTTCCAGAATACAGTGACTTTTCTTCCATGCACACACAAACACACACACATACATGTACACACACACACACACGCATATATATATATATATATATATATATATATGTGTGTGTGTGTGTGTGTGTGTGTGTGTGCACGAGTGTGTGTATAGTTGTAATAACCACGATGCTCTCTGGACTTCTCGAAACCTTCAGATATTTTGTATACGCTGGTCACAATAAAGCCTTAGATCCAAATGCAAGTTTATGAAGTAATTCTGACGTCCATCGCAGGAATCGAATCCGCATCCAGCGTACCAGAACAAAGTCAGTTTACCGGCCTGACCACGAGAAGGTTAAAATCATATTACCACCCATTTATACATATACCTGTCGAATTCAGATAGATTAATTAGAGCTGGAAGGGACCCACACTCATCGTCATAGCCAAGTCGAATCGTTTTTATTGCTTTTTGGGCTAAAACACACATATAGAATTTACTAGTTATTCTTTACCAGGTACGTATGTAATTGCAATAAACAAAATGAGTTTTAACATCTCGAATTCTTCACACTTTGGAATTCTGCAGGTATATGTATGGGAGAATTGCAGTAGATTTTTATCCTTCTCGTGGTCAGGTTTATGACGTGATATATATATATATATATATATATATATATATATATATATATATATATATATATATATATATATATATATATATATATATATATATGAAGATAAAAATCTATTGTCGTTTTATTCAAAATAGCACTTTCTAAGATTTAACACTCATTTTTAACTTATTAAGCTGTGAAAAACAGAAAAAAACTGATGAATAATTAACAACAGTTACAAGTGAAACTGTGTAAAGACAAAATGTATAAGAATGATAAAAAACGAAATTAACCAAAAAGCTGAATTGACAAACTGAGGCTATCGTTACAAAATCATAGACATCATTTATCGTTCAATGAAACTCATTTCAATAAGTGATGTAAGTATCCTATAACCGTTAGGAGCGGAAGTTTGAGAGATGTCAGCTTTAAATTATTGATATTTTTAGAAAGTGTTATTTTGAAAGTATCATAGCATGACCTGAAAGCAAATGGCTTTGGAAAAGATGATTATGAGAGAGAGAGAGAGAGAGAGAGAGAGAGAGAGAGAGAGAGAGAGAGAGAGAGAGAGAGAGAGAGAGAAATGAAAAATCATTTAGTTCAGAGCAATGAAAATATATACTCTAAAATGGTTGACAACTTTTCTCGTCATTCCCTTGTGATATAAAATGGGATATAGAATTCAACAATTTAATTTTTTTTCGGTCAAACATCACGTACAGCCCAACCAGTAGTCTTGCCTTCTCTCTCTCTCTCTCTCTCTCTCTCTCTCACGCCAACCCTACTTGACGATATTCTTCTCCTTACCTCATTTCATATTTGAGAAAATGTTGAATGACGAAGGTCTTTTACATCTCATGGAAACCTTTGAGAAGTCCAGCCTACACTTCACCATCGAAAGAAGCACAAACAGCTACGTGTTCTTTTTGAACATCATAATTCAGACAGCACTAGCATATAGACCTCAGCGTATATGAGGAGCGGAAACTTGGGATGAAGCTCCAGTGATGTCAGTGACCTGCACAATTGCCTGTATTTTCCGGGTCGTTACCGAAAAGGGACTTAAGAAGATCACCCACTTCTAGATAATGACATCTATAACGTTGTAGCTAAGGGGGTCACCTGAAGAGATTTCAACGAAGTGCCACAACAACAGATACAACGACTGCGATAACAACAATGACACCAAGTTCCACTTTCATGCCAACGTTATGTAAAGACGACAGTGGAATTAATAAAGGGATCATCACGAACGCCTAGAGAACAGATTTTAATAACTCACTGAAAAGTTTCGTAACATCTAAAACAAATAAAATACATGAAAAAAATCAAGGCAATTAATTCTGTTATCTATAAAAGAATTTTTTATCATAATGAAGTGCAAGCCATTCTGAACTTTCCTGTACCTGATTACCAAATCCATTACACTTGAAGATCAGGGAGAGCTAAGTCTTTCGAAAAAACTCGAAGGCTGACTCATAGGTGAGAGGGAAAAATATCTCAGATTTACTTGCCAAGCAATGACTGTTTGGTGGTTATCAATTACTCTGTCGGAGAATTTTAAAAAAATAAACGGAAACGTCAACAGTAATGCAAATTAATCAATATACGTAGAACAAATCGATGATGTTTTATCAAATAATACTTCACTGCTCTTCTCTTCCTTGCTTTTTGTGAACATCATCCTGTTTGTCTGCATTTATTATCGTATTCCACTCCGCGCAAGAATGAAATTTGCTTTAAACAAACGTTCATGTTTTCGTATGCCATCTCGGCGTTATGACTCCCGTGCATTACCGATTACTCTCTCTCTCTCTCTCTCTCTCTCTCTCTCTCTCTCTCTTAGCAGTTCAGATGTATTTTGTCTAGAGAGACGTGATTTACTGCAATAAATTAAAATAATCATTGATCAAGGAATAGGTGTTATCAGAATAAAACATTTTAACGAAATCTTCGGAAAAGGCTGTATAGAAAAATGGTAAATAAATAAAGGTGTCTTGTCCAAAAAACACGCGCACTTTCACGGGAAATGGGGAGAGAACTACTATGATTTTTTTTTCTAAAGAAGAAAATGCAATTTATTCGAAGACTAAATGTAAGTAAAGGAACTGAATGAGGGAATCTTTGGCTTTTCAGAAATCGGCCCATAGAAATCAAATTTTCAGATGTAGGAAATTTTTGTCCTTCCTTATGTTTACTCACAGCTTATTTCTGCAAAAATGAAATAACTCCGTTTCGGACCCATTTTTGTTTTATCCCATAACTTTGCACTACCATCTCGTGGCGTCTTCCCGTATCGTTCCTTACGTGTAAACACACGTTTTCAGAATACCAGAAATTCTACTTAACACAGGAGTAATATCTATCTATCTATCTATCTATCTATCTATATATATATATATATATATATATATATATATATATATATATATATATATATATATATATATATATATGAAAATGGATGTATGTATGTGTGTGTTCTACATACACTCTGAAACACATTGAGCAATTTCAACCAAACTTGGTATACATATGACTTACCATCTAGGAAAGAACCCTGTGGGGGTAAGATATCACTGACACCAATGTGGGGGTGTGGGAAGGAGGTGAAATGTAAAAATTACAGAAAACGACAGATATAGTGTCTAATCCATAGTTTTCGAGGTCGCTGAGATGAATAGTGACACTCCCAATGCCCTTTAAGTCCAAGTTCAGTCCTGATAGGGAAGTGGGGTGGGAAGGGGGTGACATGTAATAATAACCGAAACGACAGATGTTAGCATCTAATCCATAGTTTTCAAGGTCGCTGAGATTAATAGTGGCACTCCTGATGCCCTTCAAGTCCAAGTTCAGCCCTGATAGGAAGGCTGGGTGAGAAGGGGGTGGGAAGGTGGTGACATGTAAAAATAACCGAAAACTACAGATATTATTGTCTAATCCATAGTTTTTCAGGTCGCTGAGATGAATAGTGAAACTCCCTGTGTCCTTTAAGTCCAAGTTCAGCCCTGATAGGGATGGGGGGTGAGAAGGGGGCAAAAATAATATGTAAAAAATGACAGATATGAGCTTTCGAGATCCCACTCCTGATGCACTTCAAGTCCAAGTTCAGCCCCAGTAGGAATGGTGGTTGGGGAGGGGGGTGAGAAGTGGTGAAATATAAAATGTTAAAAATGCTGAGCAATGTAAGTAAAGCAACTATCTTAACAGGAATGGGGGAGAGTGAGAGGGAGGGAGAGGGAGAGAGAGTTTATCAGTTGTCATTCAGAGATATCCCAGGCAGCGCCGGGTTGGTCAGCTAGTAGTGATATAAAATCCTAGACAGTTGTTCTTCACCTGAAGAGCAGCTGCCCTAAGTGTAATAACCTCTGTATGCATTAAAATAGATGTATATCACTTTAATCATAGTTGTTATTAGCAAAACCGAAAATTCGTTGTAATCTTTTGTTCGAATGAAAATGCCCTGAATTATAGGCAAAATGTCTTGAACTTCACTAGCTCACTTTCCTCGATATCACGTACTTCGTTTTCTATATATCTATCTGTCCGTCTATCTGTCTACATATCTATCTGTCCATCTATCTATCTATCTATCTGTATATATATATATATATATATATATATATATATATATATATATATATACACATACACACATATATATATATATATATATATAAATATATATATATATATATATATATATATATATATATATATATATATATATATAAATATATATATATATATATATATATATATATATATATATATATATATATATATATATATATATATATATATATATATATATATACACATACACATATATATATATATATATATATATATATATATATATATAAAATATATATATATATAAAATATATATATATATATATATATATATATATATATATATATATATATATATATATATATATATATATATATATATATATATATATATATATATATATATATATATATATATATATATATATGTATATGTATATATATATATATATATATATATATATATATATATATATATATATATATATATATATATATATTAAACTCATGGTGATCAAGATAATGATAGTTAGCAAGCAAAGGAAAACTTTGAATTTGTTCTCCTATATGTAGAAAGATCTGTTGGCACGGAATTACTCCTGTATTTATGATATTCAATTTGTCAAATTGAAAAGAATAACTACATAAGCAAATGGAGAAGAACTCATCAAAAAAAAAAAGAGCTTGAAAGGAAAGGCGCCAATAACCCGAGAATTTACTTGTCCATCACCGATGAGTATCATGATCTTACACGCTATCATGTCATTGAGTGGTACCTTTAGGCTATCAACATCTCGAAATCTCTCAGTTCATTAAACTTCACAGCAGGGTTACCATCAGACTCTCTCTCTCTCTCTCTCCCCTCTCTCTCTCTCTCTCTCTCTCTCTCTCTCTCTCTCTCTCTCTCTGTGTTTAAGAATAAGCTCGACAAATATCTAAGATGCATCCCAGACCATCCAAGATTGGAAGATGCAAAATATACCGGAAGATGCATTAGCAATTCTCTGTTAGACATCAGAGGTGTCCCACACTGAGGGACCTGGGGCAACCCGAACGAACTGTAAGGTCTGCAAGGTCTGTAAGGTCTCATAAATCTGTTCTAGCATGATTGTATCTGCGTGGTGTCCTGTAGTGTCTGATCCTCCTGAGATATGGTTTATAGACCGGCAAATCTATTTGGACACTGAGTTACGTAAACGTCTTCGCGTTTATCTTCAAGTAGCTTTCTATATCAAACTTAGATACTCTGGCAACTGTTTGTCGGGCATTTTTTATTTATTTTTATTTATTTTTTTCTATTTTAGTTTCAGCCGATCTTACTTCATTTGTTTTTCATTTTATTTTTAATTATTTGTATTTATTTTTATTTATTTTTGGGGCAACAAGTAAAATTCAATGTAATGAAATTCATAAAACCCACAAATAAATTAATTAAAAATAAATGAAGCAAAACATGATTAAATAAGAAAGTAACGAATTGACAAAAGAATAAAGTCATATAAATAAATAACGAATAAATAAGGAATCATCTATTTTAGCCCACTTATTTTAGTTATTTAGTATCTTCAAATAATTTATTTATTGTGCTGGTTTATTTAATTGAAATTTTAATATATTGCATTATATATATATATATATATATATATATATATATATATATATATATATATATATATATATATATATATATATATATATATACATACACACATATATATTTATATGTATGTATGTATGTACATATATATATATATATATATATATATATATATATATATATATATATATATATATATATATATATATATATATATGTGTGTGTGTGTGTGTGTGTGTGTGTGTGTGTGTGTTTGTGATGCCATATATAAAAATTTCAATTAAATAAATCAAATAGAATAAAAAAGTTATTTGAAGACATTAAATAACTAAAATAAGAGAGCTGAAATAGATAAAATGGTTGGATAAATATAAAATAAAAAAAAAGTTAAATGAAATAAAAGTAGATAAAATACTGAAGTATAGATAACAGAAAATAAAATAATAAGATTTAATAACCTAACTAAATGGAACAAAGCTAATTCCTCGAATAAATAAATAAAAAGTAAATGAGATAGTTAACTGATTAAAAATAAAGTTATATATCAGTTTCTTAAATATACATAATTGTATCCAGGTAGTTGGCAGCTTCTGGCACATCAATCACACCGCCCGCCCCTCTCCTGACAAAAATGTACCGGCCTCCTTTATTCTAATATTACTGACCCGTCGTTCTTACTGACAAGTAATTTGTTTTATTATTCACCTCTGGATATTTCAGATAATTCTTTAGGTGTACAACACAATATTGCTACTCTCTGAATGCGTGACTTTGTCAGCAGCATCAGCCTTTACGTTCAGATGATTTCTCTTTTCTCTACTAAATCTTCGTTCAAGTTCACTAGATAGACTCAGCATGTTCAACTTTCCGTTCTTCAATTCCTGTCTGGATATTGTCTGCTTGTACTTTTGCTTTGGCTCTTCTTATTATATCTCCGGTCTCAGCCGATATCCAAGGTTTCCGTGTTGTTACCATATATTTCAGTACTTCCTTTTCAGCTGATTGAAATGCAATTCTAAAGTACAGTTAAGTTTTTGACTTTGAATTTTTTCTGAAGTCGACGGATAAGTGACCATTTTCTCAATTATTGTTTTACCTTGGCAGTATTTTAAGGTTCACTTTTCTTTGATTTGCGCGAAATTGCTGATTGTTTGAAACTCTTTGGTTGATGAGTACTTTCCCTCAAATCTTTTTGGCCTTCACCAGAGTGTAGATATTAATAGGCAAATGATATTCATTAATGATAACTACCGCTTGCCCGATATAGCTCTTATAGGCACTTGGAAAATATTTAGAATCAGTCGGATAACTTTTTCTCCCCGGAGGATTCTTTTGGGGAGGAAGGGGGGGTGGGGATGGAAGTGCTGGTCGTAGTCAAATACCAACAACATAAGACCAATGGAAATCGACGTCTCAGTGATTGGATGTTGGAGATTTTACGTGGGTGAAGTCTATAAAGTTTCTAGTGCTTCAATAAAATCTAGTTTTTTTCCTTTGCATCGATTTATACTGTCATTCACTGTCATTTCATATATTCTTCCATGGATTAAATGATTCGTTACAGAATATAGTTTACATATTCGGAAGAGTGCAGACGGATATCAATATTTTCATGATAATAAAAGTATAATTTGCAGAGTCACCCCGTGTGACTTTCTATAAATCTTAATGTTGTTATAAATAAAATCATGAACAATAACATCACTTTTTTCTGATCTTCATGTTAGCAGGGATATTTAATAGAATAAATTGGTAATTCAACGATCATTAAAATTAATACAAGTTTAAACACGAAAATTTTTTAAAATTTCTCGCTCACACTGGAGCTGGTGTGTATAGGTAGTATAATTTTTTTCCCATCTTCAAATTATATAATTACAGTAAAGTTCAATAACTCCATTGGCTGAATTCGACTCATATAATTGTCGCGAACTTGAAAGTATATTAGGAATAAAGATAAAACATTTTATACATCCTCCTGTTTATATTAATAAATTCCGAGTGGATCTTGTTTGATCTCCGCCGGCTAACAGTAGGGGAAGACATGACACAGCCACCAACCTCCTGCAAACCAGTCTGTCCACACCGGGTAGGGTGCGGTAGGTAGGGGAACGGGATGGTAGGGGAGACATCCACCCTCCTCCTGCAAACCTGTTTGTCTGTGCCGGGTGGGGGAAGGGTAGGTAGGGAATCATGAGGATAGGGGAGACAGCGGCACTGGGTTCCAGTGCATGTAGCATGCACCAACAAGCTCGTATGGATAATAAATGACAAAAATTATAGTAATAAAATCTGAGTGGATCTTGTCTCTCCTCCCCCAGTAAGGGAGACATGACACAGCCACCCACTCAGCCCCTGCAAACCAGTTTGTCCGCCCCAGGTGGGACTGAGTAGGTAGGGAATTGGGGGGTAGGGGGGACAGTAGCACTGGGTTCCAGCACGGGTAACGCACACCAACAACCTTGTATGGATAATAATAAAAAAAAATGCGAGTGGATTTTGTTTGTCCTCCCCTGGTTGACAGTAAGGGAGACATGACACAGCAACCCACTCACCCTCCGCAAACCGGTTTGTCTGTCCCGGGTGGGGGCGGGGTAGGTAGGGGAATGGGAAGGTAGGGGAGACATCCACCTTCCTCCTGCAAACCTGTTTGTCCACCCCGGGTGGGGGAAGGGTAGGTAGGGGATAGGGAGGGTGGGGAGACAGCAGCACCGGGTTCCAGCACGAGCAAGAATGTATGAATAATGCATGACAAAAAATATAATAATAAAATCCGAGTGGATCTTGTTTATTCTCCCCTGGGTGACAGTAGGGGTGACATGATACAGCCATCCACCCACCTCCTGAAAACTAGTTTGCCCTCCACGGGTGGGGGCAGGGTAGGTAGGGGAATGGGAGGGTAGGGGAGACACCACCCTCCTCCTGCAAGCCTGTTTGTTCTTCCTGGGTGGGGGCAGGGTAGGTAGGGGATTGGGAGGGTAGGGGAGACATGCGCGCCAACAAGTTCATGGATAATAAATGACAAAAAATGGGTCAGTTAATCCGTTTTCTCTCCTGGTATACTTTCACTTGTTCCTCAAGAGGACATTTGTAAGGTCATGTAAACTCATTCCCTTCCAGATGACCAAAAACCCCTTCAAGACAAGATAAAAAAAAAATCGTTCACGTATACTGAACATAGTCTGAACCCTCTTCCTTCGTAATTCAAAAGAAGCAATTTATCCATTTTCGAGTTTTCAGAGGTGTCATATAAATAAAGTTGCATTATAAATGTGCATGTTTGCTTTATTGTCAAAATAACTCGTCACAGGATGTACGGGATTGCAAATTAGCGTTACAGAGAATATCCATCAAATTTACAACACATCAAGTACAGCCTGCATTTTCACAATTGTTATGTGAAACACAAGATACGAATTACCTATTGCTATCTATAGTGTATGTTAAAGTAACGATGAGGTGGCTAAAACGTCTGATTTGATTTATAAACGAATAGCACGCTCTGAACACACAGATGCGATTGAATGGTTCCATAGAATTCACGCAGTTTGGTCGCTCCACCAGGACCAAATAGCTGCTATTGTTCGTTTTCCAAACGACCTTCCATCACGCTGAGGCCTCGGCCTCGCACGCTTTGGCAAAATCTATGGAGACCGGTAATTGCCATGGGCTAGCTAGTCCTCCTATAGACGAACCTTCTCTTCAGGCAAGATAAATCACAGCAGCTACGGACTGAATGGGGTCACTATCACCTTTACTGTACTTTCGATGGGAAGTCCCTTTACATTTAGCTAAGCAGTCAATCGTTAGGAAAGCTTCTATTGAAGTTTTCATCCTATTTTTGTCAGAAAATGTCTTGTTTTTAGAAAGAAGAGGAACAATAAATGGAGGAACAAGGAAGACCAGATTAAAGAAGTAATTGTGTCAGGAAGATCTTTTATTGAAACTTGATTCTCTACCCTTTGGAATCCTATGGCAAAGATATTGATACATAGTATGACCTAATATTCAGGAACAATGTTGCATTGGATACTTCTCATGTCAAGAATAAGTCTTGAATTCCTCTTCAAGGAATTATCATATTCTCTCTCTCTCTCTCTCTCTCTCTCTCTCTCTCTCTCTCTCTCTCTCTCTCTCTCTCTCTCTCTCTCTCTTCAATATATATACAGTATGTATGTATATATATAAATATATATATATATATATATATATATATATATATATATATATATATATATATATATATATATATAGTTTCTAATGGTCACTTTTTATCATAGCGTATGTAACTGTAATAACCACAGTGCCCCTCTTAGCTTCATGAATTCTTCAGACTTTTGGATGCCCTTGCCTCCACAAAGCTTTACATCCATATACAAGATATATTAAGTAAATTCTGATGTCAGGTAGAAGAATTCTGAACCAACATCCCATGCATATATATATATATATATATATATATATATATATATATATATATATATATATATATATATATACATACATACATACATACACACATACATACATTCATGTATGTATATATATATATATATATATATATATATATATATATATATATATATATATATATATATATATATATATTCTTAGGTGTGTGAGTATAAACGTTAATGCAAGACACATGGTACCATTTTTCATGCTAAATTTTAGTGATTAAAAATCTGGCGTATATGAAAATCATGACCAGCTAACTATATCACAAACCATGTGAAAGCAATAGGATCACTTTCATTATAAGAAGCTATTGAAGCATAAACAAGAAATTCTTCAATCATACTGAAATGTAAATATTTTTACTATAAATATAGTAAATATATAGTATATATTTACTATCTTTATAGTATACTTATATCAGCTTATAAGTTTGCACGAACAGGCTCACACTCGCAAGCGCCCATGTACAACAGTCGACATAAGAAATCAGGAAGAAAGAAGGAGTACGAAAAATCAGGAAGAAAGAAGGTGAACGAGATATCAGGAAGAGAGAAGGAGAATGAGAAATCAGGAAGAGGGAAGGAGAACGAGAAATTAGGAAGAAGGAAGGAGAACGAGAAATGAGGAAGAAGGAGGCAGAACGAAAAATCAGGAAGAGGGACGGCGAAGGAGAAATCAGGAAGAAGGAAGACGAACGAAAAATCAGGAAGAAGGAAGGAGAACGAGAAATCAGGAAGAGGGAAGGAGAGCGAGAAATCAGGAAGAATGAAGGAGAACGAGAAATCTGGAAGAAGGAAGAAGAACGAGAAAGCAGGAGGAGGGAAGGAAAACGAGGAATCAGGAAGGAAGAATGAGAACGAAAAATCAGGATGAGGGAAGGCTAACGAGAAATCAGGAAGAAGGAAGGAGAACGAGAAATCAGGAAGAAGGAAGGAGAACGAGAAATCAGGGAAGGAGGAGAACGAGAAATCCAGGGAACAAGAAATCAGGAAGAAGGAAGGGGAACAAGAAATCTGGAAGAAGGAAGGAGAACGAGAAATCAGTAAGAAAAGGCGAACAAGAAATCAGGAAAAGGGAAGGAAAACAAGAAGTCAAGAAGAAGGAGGGAGAACGAGAAATCAGGAAGAAAGAAGGAGAAGAAAAATCAGGAAGAGGGAAGGCGAACGAGAAATCAGGAGGGAAGGCGAACGAAAAATCAGAAGAAGGAAACGAACGAGTAATCAGGAAGAGGGAAGGAGAACGAGAAATGAGGAGGAAGGAGGGAGAACGAAAAATCAGGAAGAGGGAAGGATAACGAGAAACAGGGAGAAGGAAAGAGAACGAGAAAGCAGAAAGAAAAATACAAGAACAAATCTAACTGGAAATTTGATTTCCGTTTTGCCCGATTTCGAATTTGTCCCAAAAGTTTGTCTGATGCGTCGCTTTTAATCAACTCGATGCGTCTTGATTAACTTGAAAGAGTTTGTGAAATACGGAAAAGGGAGTTGTTGCAAAATGAATTGCATTTTCTTATGTTTCTAAATTGTTTTTGTCGTCTGCTTGTTTGTGAATGAAAATACATTAAACAGAATTATATCAGAACGATGAAATAACTTGCAGAATAATTTTTTTTTTTTTAAATAATAGGTTTATCATGAAATTATATTTCTCCGCCTTTTTCCGCAAATTCATTTTCGGAGAGCAAGAAAATATAAAGTGAGAATGACTAACGTAAAAGTTTCATTTGTTACCACTTCGGAACGTTTCTTTTCAGTATCACTTTGGAAACTTTCAGAATGATAAAAAGAAATAAAAATCCCTCGTATTTATATTTTCTCTTCATTTCGAGATCGCTTTTTCTTGGCTCCGTTCCTTTTGTAAACAACAAAATTCCATTAGCAAAGACGAGAGGCGTTTTATGGCCTAATAATTTTATGAAATTTAAGGTGGACAATAATTTTATACAGCTAAGTCTCTCTCTCTCTCTCTCTCTCTCTCTCTCTCTCTCTCTCTCTCTCTCTCTCTCTCTCTCTCCTTATTTCTAGTAAAACTGCAACAGCGAAGAGTGAAATTCATGAAAGGAACTCTTCCATAACATTTATCAGAACTAGATATGGTTACATTTAAAGTAATGAGAATTCAATACGCTTTCCGATGTGTGGGATTATTTTATATAAATATGTAATGGATACATTTACATAATTATGGACTATATCTTACATTATAAAATGAAATACTTTTCATGTGACCTACATGGACACTAGCACATGCATGAAGTGGCAGTAAAATTTCTATAAACACTTTTGAAAAATGTTGCTGCATTTCAGTTGGAAAAGAGGCTTACCTCTAAAGCAACCACATTCTAAATCAGCCCGAGGAACTAATATGTGTTTTCCGATCACCAGCATTATCAAATATCCTAAAAACCTCAGTGCAGGTCACGGTCCGGATCCCATAAAGCCAGGGCCAATCTTGCACCGCCTCATTTATTTGTTTCTGGGTAAGAAAAACAGGCAATAAGTCGAGGGATTCATGATTCCAATGCACAAGACCTTGAAACATTTTGCAGACGAAGCTCAGCTCACTCAAGAATGAGAAACGGGGATGATAACTTCAATCTTGCAGAGACAAAGAATGACCAGCAGAGTAAATAAAAGTCAGTCCATTGCTGCCACGTCCTTACAACTTTATGTCTGTATTGCAGATACTACGATCATACATTTGTTTGGATGTGTTTTCGGTGTCACAGTAACTATCGAATATTTCATTCAAATGTTGCCTGCAACTGGAACGGATTGCGATTCATTGTCATTCGTACACGAGTTTGATACTAATCCCTGAAAAAAAAAATCCTATATGTCAAAGTTCGTTATTTATTGCGAGATGATGAGGTTTCTTTCAAATTATCCCACTAGTCATCCAATACACGAAGTTTTTGTAATTTCATTTCTACTAACTCTAAATAGTTCTTCTTATTCAGCCCATAAACAAAGCCATTTTCTTGACATTCGAATATATATGACTTAATTAGCATACTTCACAAACAAGTTTACCGTTCGTAATTTTCACAGACAGACAGCGAACAGGTAATTTATTAGAGACGCAACTCCTCGCAAGGGAGCATAGTATTAATATTTACGACTGAGCGTGACAAATTAATGCACCATTAGCATAAAAGACCGTGATAATTGAGATGAACGGCTTTGCTTTTTGCACCTATTGAAATATCAGCTTCATGGGCAAAACGGATGGAATTAATCTGAGTATCCTGTTTTCAAAGTAAGTAATATTTTTCTTGCTGTTTATTAGTATTGCTCAATCTTTATTTTTCAGTTTTCTGTAAAAGAAAACTATTGTGCCGGCTTTGTCTGTCCGTCCGCACTTTTTTCTGTCCGCACTATTTCTGTCCGCACTATTTCTGTCCGCCCTCAGATCTTAAAAATTACTAAGGCTAGAGGGCTGCAAATTGATATGTTGATCACCCACCCTCCAATCATCAAAAATACCAAATTGCACCCTCTAGCCTCAGTACTTTTTATTTGATTTAAGGTTAAAGTTAGCCATAATCGTGCTTCTGGCAACGATATAGGATAGGCCACCACCTGGCCGTGGTTAAAGTTTCATGGGCCGCGGCTCATACAGCATTATACCGAGACCACCGAAAGTTAGGAAGTTGGTATGGTTGGACAACAAGCTGGAAGAAAGGAAGCTTGAATGGAGGTATATTAAAAACCTAACAGCACAAGTTTCTTCGGCCAAGTCGAGTTTTCTGTACCGCGTATAATCGAGGCCACCGAAAACAGATCTAGCTTTCGGTGGTCTTGGTATAATGCTGTATGAGCTGTATGAATCTCTAACCACGGCCCGGTGGTGGCCTGTCTTATATCGTTGCCAGATGCACGATTATGGCTAACTTTAACCTTAAATAAAAATAAACAAAACTACTGAGGCTAGAGGGCTGCAATTTGGCAGCCCTCTAACCTCAGTAGTTTTTAAGATCTGAGTAGCAGTAGGATTAAAGTAGTTTAACCAGACCAGTGAGCTGACTTTCAGCTCTCATAGGGCTGGCCATTGGGCGACGGACAGACAAAGCCGGCACAATAGTTTTATTTTACAGAAAACGCTGCGAACAACCTTTACTAAGCCTACGTGCACCACATGAGGTGCGCTGACGGCACTGACTCCTTATAGGGATGGAAAACGTATATCTTCTGAAACGCGTGTTGTCCTCCGAAAGAGACTAAAACTTCAATTACTTTTCTCTCGTTTTCTGGCGTTTGCAAGATTATTTTTTTCTTTCGGGAGAATGCATAAGTTCCTATAACAGTATGTGTTTAGATTTCTTCTTCTGCATCAATAAAAGGCTGATAAGGGAGCATAACTCACAGAACAGTGGGAACATTCCTTACTGATCAGGTGATAGTTGTTCATACTGGTCATTCCTGTGATTTACTTACTTCACATTCCTAATTACATTTTTTATTTACTCTTAATTACTTGACCCATGACGCCGCTATATCTTCTTTGTAAAAACAATTTGTCTTCTAGAACCAACTGGAAATTATTTTCTATCTTAAGGCAAGGGTCATCATTTACCCAAGTAAAGAAAGGCCAATAGTTAGCAAAAAGAAGCACTTTAAAGGCTATATCAGCGAGCATTAATTTGAGATTGTTTTTCTCCAATAACAGCTTTTTAATTTTCTCTATCACCAAGATTCCTGAGAAACACTTTCTTGTCTCTGATAACATTTCGTTTGTTTCTTAAATAAAATGTGGGTCTTAGGCAGAGCGAGACAGACAGACAGACAGACAAAGTCTGATCACGAAACAAGTCTAAGTAACATAATTCCTTCCCTGTTAATTCATGAAGTATCATTGGCAAGCACATATTAAAGTTTGCACCTCATAAATCTTTTATACCAGGAGAGCTATGACAGGTGAGACGTTACGCTATGTGTAAATTTAAATTCAGTTACTCCTCTATCAGCCCTAGCTAATAAAGTAGTATTGTGGCGAACGTACAAATACACTCATTTGCTGGTTTTTAGTTTTCTGTAAATGAAAACTAATGGGTTGCTATTTGTCTGTCCGTCCGCACTTTTTCTGTCTGCCCTCAAATCTTAAAAACTACCGAGGTTAGAGAGCTGCAGATTGGTATGTTAATCATCCACCCTGCAATCATCAAACATACCAAATTACAGCCCTCTAGCCTCAGTAGTTTTTATTTTATTTAAGGTTAAAGTTAGCCATGATCGTGAGTCTGGCACCGCTATACGTGCCAACAACACAGGCCGTTGCTGAAAGCTTCATGGGTCGCGGGTGAGAGTTTCATGGGTCGTTTGGCTGAGAGTTTCAAACAGCATTAAACTCTGTATAGAAAACTCGACTGCGCCGGAGAAACTTCGGCGCATTTTTTACTTGTTTGGTTATAAGGATAACACAGGTAGGACAGATTTGCTATCGCATGTCGTATGCACAACCTGTAGAAGGCTATATTTTATTCACGATTGTACAAAGGGGAAACTTTTGATACTCGTTACGGGTAAATGTTTTGAGGATCAATAGTTACTGATGGTAAAAAGTATGAATTCAATGACCAACTCACTGTAAATAAAAAAAAAGTTTGAATTTCATGAACACAAACCAGTAAACATGTTTTACTCAATAATTATAAAATCAAATTTGTGTTTTCATACCTTGCAACTCTTCAACAAGAGGTCAGGCCTACATTAATCACGATTTGACCTTTCCTGTGACCAATGACATTTCACCGTCCAATCAAGCGTTAGAATTCAGTTCAGCTGAAATGAAATAAAATAAAGAATGATTTGCATTAGAATGAAGTAGCAGATTTGTGAAGGAAAGATGAAAGTGCCATTAGAAATACAGAATTAATTTATGAACATTTACAGAATTCACTTATGAAATTAAGAGGTTTCCTAAACTTATTATCTAAAAATTTCGCTTGATATGAAAGCCGACGATCCTTTAACAAATTCCATTTATGAAAAGATGAACAATGTATCTTTATTCAGTATCCGTAAAGGTTACTTCGCATGCAGTTCAATAACAGAGAGGAGGTAGAACATCTTACAATCAATTATAAATGAAATTACATAATATTAGGAAAGGAATAATCACCTTCAGTTTTCGGGAAAATTTTAAAAATAAAAACGCAAGTCGCTTCCCTTTGTAGTCTATATTTTCTTCACTTTTAGAAAATAAAAATAAACATTCGTTCTTTGATTAAATATATTTATTAACCGTTGGCTGTAGACGTGCGTTGGTGATTGCCACCTGAATAGATAACTAGTTAGTTTCCCTTCGTCGTTCGTTCCTGGCTCATTAACCTTTGATTAATTCCTCTCTCGTTCTGGCCCCCTTCAGTTGATTTTTCCCTCCCTCTGTTTCCTTATGGAACGCTTCACTTCACTTCATCTTTTTATCTTCTTCCGGTACCTTACCTGTCTTGCTCTCTGATGGCTGCTTATGGAACTGGAATTCTCAGAATAATTTCAAAGATTTCTTGTCCAGGCAATAAAGGAAAACATTCGTTGTTTTTTTATATCTCTGTCTCCGAGAGAGAGAGAGAGAGAGAGAGAGAGAGAGAGAGAGAGAGAGAGAGAGAGAGAGAGAGAGAGAGAACCTTTGTATCGTGCGATACTAGATGTAATAACGAAAATTATGACGGCGATGCCATATACATATAATATATATTCATATATATATAATATATATATATATATATATATATATATATATATATATATATATATATATATATATATATATATATGTATATATATATATATATATATATATATATATATATATATATATATATATATATATATATATATATATATATATATATATATATATATATATATATATATATATATATATATATATATATATATATATATATATATATATATATATATATATATATATATAAAAGATAAAATCCACAAAGGAAACACTGGAGTGCTGCGGGCCTTTCGACACTAGTCCTTTACTTAGCTAAGTAAAGGACTAGTGTCGAAAGGCCCTGCAGCACTCCAGTGTTTCCATTTCATAAATGAATTTTATCTTTATTTATATATTCATCACGTTCCATATTTTCGTGATTCAGTTATATATATATATATATATATATATATATATATATATATATATATATATATATATATATAATTTATATTTGTGTCTTTGTGTATGTATATGTGAAATTTTTGTGTGTAAGCGCACGTGGATCAACGTTTCAGGCAAAATCTCTAAAGTCTTAAAACAAAATATTCTCTTAAAATTTAAGAGGATAAATTTATTTTGGAGATTACAGTAATTTCACTATTAATGAATCTGAGATTATTTTCTATATTTTTTTCTGCAGAATTTCTTTCGTCCGCTGATTAATTTCGTCAGGGAAATGTATATCTGTAGTATGACAGGTGAATTAATCTGATAGCGTACCACTCAAACAGTTCTGCCTTAACTATACAGTATATATCTCAACTTTCAACGGCATTCACCGGAAGAGCTGTAGTTTTGATTTTTCCCTTCGATATTCACTATTACGAAAAGAAATAATACATATTTCTATTTTTTTTTTTATTTGACAAATGAATTATGTCGAAACAGACTGTTAGAGATTATGTCACAGCGTTTGAGTGTGATGCTATTAACTGGTTTATTCATTATCCATCTTAATCAAAAGCAAAGAATTTACCGATAAAGTGTGGTGCAGAGACAGGCAAGGTAGCGTGGCCTGAGAACTCAATGTTTCCTTGAATAAGAATTAAAGGGATTTTGTAGTGATGATTAATTTTTTTCCCTGGAGGCACATCTAAACCTCTTAACATTCTGAGCACTATTTTTTTTTATTCTCTGTTCCATAGTATTACAGTCAAATAAATGACTGAAATCCGTGTAAAACCTTGTATAAAGAGAGTGGTAAGATGGCTGAGTTACTAAACTTTTATAAACTGTGAAACGAAACTATACACTGTCAAAAAAGCAGATGACTCATATTGGTGAAACTGAGAAGCTATTTTTTAAATAAAATCTTATGAAAATTTTGCCCTAGGATCCATAAACACTTGTAAAGAAATACGCAAAACCATAGAACACTATCGCAATCTTCACAATCAACCTTTATGCTTTCAAAATATGCTTCTGCTATGCTAGATTTGGCGCCTAATAATTTATAACTCCTTCTTTGTTCTTGTGAAATTTCCACCTGAACTTCCCCCTAGCTCAATGACACATCTATGCCTTTTTCCGTGATTTACAGCCAGTTTCCAAACCACCGGTAATAAATCAGTACCGATTGTTCTTTACTCACATAAGTGATGTGATAAAACCACGTGAACCTCCCTTTCAGCCAGTGAATACGACTCCTCTCCTTTACTTCTTATTTTGTAATCCTTTCTCCCCAGCGTTCGCCTGCCATGAATTTAGAATCTTCACTTTCTTTTCAAGCACAACTCTAACCAGCTAGTCCTCTGGTGTGGTGGTTAGTGTCGTGTCATGCCACTCAGATGTCGCGGGTTCGCGTCCCTTCCAGGGCGATGAAAAACCATTGGTTCGGTATCATGATCATTTACTGCTGCAGCGTGGGGTCCGCGGTGGGAGGTTGAAACCAACATCCTTTGGAAGCTTGAATTTCAAGTCAATGACCTCTGCGTGCTTGTTCCATGTGAATAGGTTTCATCTGCTGGAATAATAAATAATAATAATTGTATCGTGAAGAAGGCTCCCGGGGCAAATATTATGACCCTTGAACTTCAGCTAATTCTCTCCTTCTCGCCCACGGGTGTTCCCAGTAACTCATGGCGAATGCGCGAAAAATTTTGTTTAGACTGATACATTTTTCGAAAAAGCTTTTTTATCACTAGTGCTGCGTTATAACGATCTCATTAGCTTGGCAATTATAAATTCTCTTTAAGCAAAAGCAGGTATTAAATTTTGTTTATATTCAGAAATTCTTTCATAAGTTTAAGTGAGCGTTTTACCATCCTCTCTCTCTCTCTCTCTCTCTCTCTCTCTCTCTCTCTCTCTCTCTCTCTCTCTCTCTCTCTCTCTTAAGCTGTAGCTGAGACTAAATCAGCAAGATTTGTCCAGTAGTGACACTAATTTGCATAGGTAAGCGGAAAAAGGGAGTGAATCGGCCATTAAAAATGACATTATCATTGATACTTATTTTCTAAAGCGCTTCATTTTGTGCTTCCTACAGGTTCACAGGTTTAGCTTCTGCTTGACACTTGAAAGATATGTCTAGGGGAGAAGCTGAGGATGGAAAGTTATTTTCAGCTATGCACAAATTACCGAATATGGTGGAAATTCAACCCCAATGTTAGGAGGTCTAGATCAACGGAACCTTTACAGCGTTCTCGCATGGGCATTTTCCAACATCATTTTTCATGCCGGTGGTGTAAGCGATGTCAGGCAGGGCAGCCGATCGAGGCCACGGTCTACCCCAACGCCAAATCAAAGTCCTTCAAAAAGAAGGCATCGTGCTTACCCCATATAAAAAAAAAAAATGGGAAAAAGCACGTTAAACGAGGAAGAATTTTCATCCCGGTGCCAGAGTTCACCTAAAGCACGATTAGTGGTAGCAAAGCAATAGCGGTAATGTTCTTCATCTTTGTAGCCAAAGACTGGAAGAGTCTAATGCGTTCCAAACTTATAACAATATAAGCAGCATAATAGAAGAATGACTAATTGGTGCTGCTTTCTCTATATTCATAACAATCTAGGAACGAATTAATCCGACGATTAATATTATAGATAGATTCAGCAAAAATTCAGTAATTTTAAGCTAAATATATGGTTTAACCCTCTAAATGATGAATTATTCGACAATCAAAGCGCAAAAAGATATATATATATATATATATATATATATATATATATATATATATATATATATATATATATATATATATATATATATATATATATATATAACACGAAAATTACGATCTAAGCCTTCTCGCACAGTAACTATTATTACCGTCATCTTTGACAGTATGGGAACGTTGTTTTTACACATAGCATATACCAAGTTAAAAGTTTCTTTTTACCTTTCCATGATTTTTTACATAAAATCATTAAAATTCATGAAGCGTTACGCATGAACACGTAATATCCACATTGTACGACTGGAATTTCTCCGTCTTTTTGAAACACGGATACACGTTATTACAGATCTGGAAACGTGACCAGATAAGCTTATTTTCTGTCATCAATTAGTATTTGTTTCTATCATATAATGATTTGCAATAATCCAGAAAACTATTCAGTATCTTTTGAATTTTAATGACGCCAACTTTACGCAAAAAACAGAGGTATTGAAACACTCGCAAAAGAAAGTTCCTGGGGTCTTTCACTGAAAGTGAAGGAAATGGAGGAAATGGGAGAAATCTTCATATTTCTTTTGCAGAAAGAGTCTGTCATTTCGAGTAAGAGTTACAATAAGTACTATTATGTAGATGAGCTGGGAAGAGCGGAGGACCAAACTCTTTCCTCTTGATAGAGATCGATCTTCTGTTAGGTATCCAAACATTGCATATCAGCGCTTCGCATCTCTGGACCTTTTTAGCCTGCCTTTGACAGCCAGGTCTAAGAATCATAACCACGTTGCGATAACACTCAAAAAGTTTCCCTGACATTCTTCTGCTGGCTAACTTATCAATGATGTAAAAACAAATTTTGAAATAACTGTTATCAACATTTTTCTTAAGAATATAAATTGCGTTGGTTCCGAATTCTTGAGTATATGATCACCAATAAGACACCTGATAAGTTTGGGTTAAAATTTCCTCTTAGGAAACATTGAAGGGTGAACAAAGGTAGATGGGATGGAATGGGTAATGATATCCTTAGAGAGAGAGAGAGAGAGAGAGAGAGAGAGAGAGAGAGAGAGAGAGAGAGACTTACTGAAAATAATATATATGCTTAAAAAGATAAATATAGCAATTCAAAATTTAAGTTTAAGTTTTGTTCATTAAATTCCTCTTAAAGAGCAGAGAACACAAATATGAATAAGAATAGTTTACAACTATCCCTACCTCACACCCTTTAAAAATAATCGAAAAGTCGACGAGAATAATAGAGAAAAAGCTGATAAAAAGGTAAACACGCAATATTTACGAGAATTAATTGTGGGGTAAATCTTGGAAATCTCGTCAAGCACATAATGAATTTATGGACAAAACTGGAAAACGGATTAATGACACTCCTTGCAAAGGATTCCTGAGTTGGCTAGAAAGAAAGTTGTGGGTACAGTATTATGTTGAATCTAAAAATACTATTTTAATACTAATACCTTTGGTAGGTGCCGGACTAAAACAGCTAAGTATGAATTATTATACGAAACATACACAGATTATCAGATGGAGAGGATCAACTGCGGACGTTAATGTTGACCACAAAATAATATGGGAAAAAAACACAAATGGAATAAAGAGCAGTATGAAATTATGTAAATTATATACGAATATGTAAATGCGATCGATATCACTTTTCAATAGACGACATGTGGTTTGCGCATATCATCAAACTGCTCATCATAAAAAGAAAGGCAAAGGAATATTAGGTATGTCAAGGTGGAAGGCTGTAAAAATATTTCATATTTTGATCGATAAAACGTCAGTAATGCAAAAGAGTGGGGAGACTGAAAGAACGTACATATAGATTATGTTATTGATTGTTGTTCATCAGCGTCCACCAGATCTTGATTGATTTTTGTAGTAGTTCAGGTACAGAGAGAGAGAGAGAGAGAGAGAGAGAGAGAGAGAGAGAGAGAGAGAGAGAGAGAGAGAGATAATCTTGAAGACTACGGAAAATCCCAATTCAATAAGAAATTTGGCGAGGGTGAGATCTAAAACAGTTTCCAGAGTCCACAGAAAAGAGAGAATAACATTAAAAAATATACGTGCCGAACAACAGTATCAAGGCACTTGAATTTCGTTGCTCTCTTCTGATTGATTGGTGGCTCCATCCGCAAGTATTGCTTTCAGTTCCACTGATAGAGGATTCCTCCAGAGTCTTTATTTTGGTCTGTCCTAAAAAAAAAAAAAAAAAAAAAAAAACACACACACACACACACAAACACAGAATCGGACTTAAGGTTGCAGCTAAGACTTGGTATTGGATGGAAGCAAGCGCGTGTACATAAAAAATACGCGTCAGCTCAATTTGAAGGTCCATGCATACTGGCTTACCAAATTTTTCTTGTTCATTTCCCGGTAGGGAACAGTTGAAGATAGACACTGACGTAGCAGGTATTTCGACGATTAACAGCTTTGCTAATTAATATAACAATAATGGCTTACCTAAGGTCAGTTGTCATTGGTGTTTATTTCTAAAAGAGGATCTTCGAACCTTTTCGCAATGTGAAAGACTGCATTACTAATGAGTTTAATATAATGGATTGTTAGCAATTTCGGATGAAAAGATTGGACAAATTTGCCTCCTATGATATAATTAGCAATTAACTACAGCTTGTGAAAGCAAAAAGAATACGAACGGTTCAGCAAATCAATTAGTCAAAATTACAAGTTTCAAACTTGCTAAGGCAAGCAATCACTGGTGTGACGTTATTAACATGTTTAAATGAATATTAAAATCGTTTACTGCATGTGATGGAGAATATCGTGTAATGTTAAACTTATTTCGACATCATACAATAATTTCAGATAGGTTACAAAATGGGAATTAACCTGTGGGTGAATAATTCCGATAGTTACAAACCATCATAGTTACAAACCATCACAGCATGAACTAATTTAAGGATCATAGAAGTTATTATTATTATTTCATGATAGTTAATCATATCAGAAATTTTACATCAGACTCTTACACAGGCCACTGGATTTCCTCTATCTCTTGACTCGGAAAATCTCACTCATAACGGAGATGTTGACAACCACTGAAGGTCAACCTAATCCCTATATTCGCTGGACTTTGTAAGAGTTAATGCGTCTGCCACCACCTGAAAGTGTAACCACATCCAGCCCCCTACCCACCCAGAAAAATTACTAATGATCTGAGACTGGAAAGGGTACATCTTGCCAAGCATTAGAATGAGACTTAATGCATGATCACAGTGCTCAGTGTTCTCCCAGTAAGTACTCTGTCCTTGCTACTTTTATAACGCTACGTTTTAGGATAAATATTCTTCCTGGGGCATAAATGGCTGAAGTTCAAAATGATGCATGTGATATTTTTAGTGAGGGCAATCTTTGTCTTTGAGTCAGTTTTCCTCATCTTTTAGGTACCACGTGTCTTTACGAAAAGTTTTCGATGCCAGAAAGACTTGAAAAAAATTGCTATGAGTATCCAAGTTTAGGATTGTTTTACTTTAACCGTAAACTTGCAAAATAGTACGAAAGCATCACGACAAGCAATTTTTTAGGTAAAGAATTATATTCATTTTCATAAAAGAGGTTATATGCAAATTCCTACCGTACACGGCTTTTGTTAATTCACCGTATTTGCGATAAATGTAATGAAATCTCCCCGTGTTTATGAAAAAGTTAACGTTCTGATTACGAATACAAACTTATATCAAGGGTACTCACATAAATTTCTATTAATATAATTTTATATGTTGTCGAGATATATTGTCAGAGTCTTGAATGCACACAGGCAGGCACTAGAGTTAACGTATAATACTCTTTATTCCAATTTATTCTTACCGGCAAAACATTAAACCCAATACAGAGGCAGCGTAGATTCTGCAATTAAAATGTATATGTTTCCGAACTGATTGGTATGCACTTTCAGAATGCCCTATGGAAAGGTTTACTGTCCTTGGCACCTGAATAATACTCTTGAATTTCTGCCTTAAAACTGAGGCAGCCATTCTAGCATATCCACAATTGGAAGATTTTTCAGAATAATAATAATAATAAAAATATACACATATACACACACACATCAGGACTACAGTCTACCTCACAAATCAAAGTCCTTCAAAAGAAGGCATCACATGACTCCATATAAAATTGGGAACAAGCTGGGAAGAAGAAGAATATATATATATATATATATATATATATATATATATATATATATATATATATATATATATATATATATCTTATTTTATTCAAGTTGTCAGAAAGCCAATTTAAATTGCTATTGAGTTTTCAGGACTTGTCAAAAAATGAAATCTCTCTGACAGGTACATCATATTGTGTATATAGTGAGTAAGATATATGAAAGCGAGTTTATATTTTGTATTCATAAATATGATGAAACAATTTTCAAATTTTCCATCGATGGTAAATAACGTTCCTGCATATAAAAAACTGTTCTGTTAGTTATTACTGACAGCTGTGGCTGCTCCCCCATCCCCGCCCCCAAAAAAAAAAACATGGAACGACAGAGGGAAAAGATTAAATTATTAAAAGTGCACAGAAAAAACATAAATAATATCGACAATAGCGTAATATTGTTGGAATACATTTTATGAGACTTGAAATCTCGGAAAAGGACTCTTTACGGATACACTCTTGAAAGGTATAGGGTATAAAATTAAGAACGAAGAAAAATTAAAAAATTAAAAAATCACTGAAAATGAAGAAGTCAGTCAATATCTGATGAAAGATAAGAATTAATAACAATCAATATGCCATAAAATCAAATAACAGAACTCCAAGAGTTTAAGAGTGGGTTTTTTGTTATTTTCATAATTATGAAACAATGTCGTCCATCGAGTAATGCTGTAATCTTGATATTGCAGTGCAGGCACACACACACACACACACACACACACACACACACAGAGAGAGAGAGAGAGAGAGAGAGAGAGAGAGAGAGAGAGAGAGATTCATGACAGGGATTTTACCACCCTATTTCACCTGGCATATGTCGTTTCACTACCTGGTCATTAACTTCATCAATCTCTTATGTCCTGTCAGCAATGGAAAACAATAAGTAAGATGGCCGGCGGCATCCTTTTGTGGTGTCCTCAGAGTCAAAGATTCCTCACAGGAAAATGTAAGTTGTTCAGTATGAAACAGAATACATGCAAAAAATTATGGAAATTTATCTATGAAAAGAACTTTGCGTAAACAAATCGGGATCAAATTCTGTGTATGCAGAGAGAGAGAGAGAGAGAGAGAGAGAGAGAGAGAGAGAATCCCTGCAAAATTCACTGGACCGTAGTTAAGAAGTCCTTTGGCTCTAACGTCCGTGTCTCTGATCAGCTGCTAGGCCCATTTCTCAGCACCATTGTCACCCGAGGATATGCACTTCCATTCCTCTTGATTGCCTCATGCTTTTTTTTTATTTCGATGCATCATTAATAATTTAGCCTGAGATTGTGGCTTCTGTTAATTAATGTTTAGGTACAAAAATGGTCCGGCATTCGGTACTATTCGAAATAAGTAAGCGTTTATTAAAACGGTGGTAGGGTTAAATGTTTCATTATACTTTTACATAGCCTACGAGGTTAAGACTGTTTTTATGTCGGCTGCTTCAGTAATTGCAAAAACACATGATAATGAAGTGCAAAATAACAAATAAATGAAGGCGTCCTTTCATACGATGAACAGTTTTAACAGCTTTTTTTTTTTTTTATCTTAGAGAGTCAATGGGTCTCCTTTGACACTACTCAGATGTAAATTTCCGCCAGTGCTGTTAATAAGATTGCACCTTGTAAACAATTATCAGTTTTCAGAGTTTTTAATAGCGGGTTATAAACAGAACCGAAACATTATCCAGACGATCCGACAATCCCATGCTCAGTTCAGGATTTGAACATCCGAAATGTTTTAAAGGTCGTTCGTGAAGAGGGCTTTGCTCACTGAATACAAAGGTTTAATTAATAAAAAAACAGGGAAAAGCTAACTAGTAGAAAATGGAAATGTCTGATGTCAAAGTTCTAGTGCTTATTTAGATAAGTGCGGTCTCAGTGATAGAACTTACTGCTGATGTCCTTGTACAGTATATACGAATTAGTCCACTTTTGGTAACAAATACAGTATACTTCATCTATAATATTAGTAAGATCATGACTCCTGCTACCACAGTTTATAATAAATTATTGTTAGTTCCGTCCCTGTGTCAATATATATATATATATATATATATATATATATATATATATATATATATATATATATATATATATATATATATATATATATATATATATGACTATTTATCACATCACCGTGATTCATATACAATCAAAAAAGCTACAAACGTCTTTAATATCAATTCGCTCAACCATATTATTTCCGAGGTAGAGCGAATTGGATATTAAAGGACGTTTTAGTAGATTATATATATATATATATATATATATATATATATATATATATATATATATATATATATATATATATATATATATATATATTTGTATATATGCATACATACATACACACGTACACACACACACACACACATATATATATATATATATATATATATATATATATATATATATATATATATATATATATATATATAAATATATCTTTTCTGTTTCTTTTCATTTATTTCTTCAGCGTTTAAGATATATTCACACGACATGCCGAAAGATAACTAGAGACAATTCATCAACATTCTATAGTACAGTATCTTCTTCGTACTAAACAAATTTTAAATATATCTTCCTCAAAAGCCTTCTGGTTTTTATTTTTGTGATAATCAAAAAATATTATTTTCCCTTTTTATTTTATGTTTTGTGTCTTCATTCCGTACTTAGTTCATGCTTTGGTAATATCCACTTTGTATATATTAATAACCATATTATTAGAGAAACGGAGAGAGAAAGTAAAGTAATGCAAAGAATTAACCAGTGCCTCGACTATTGTTCGTGAAACATAATAGAAAGCAAGGCCTACCCCAATATCATGCATCGAAATTTGATATTCAATGTAACACTATGTATTACATTTTGCGCAACTTGAGTAGGTTTTAGATGAAGAGACTAGACCCGATATATAAATGTAAAATTCTCCGCTCATTACCATGTACCGCGAGACAACAATTTGATGCAGCTATAACAGCTGTTATGCAATTTATATATTATAATTTCCATTACCTGAGCCACTATTCAAGTTTTTACGTTAATGAAATAGTAAGAGACTATATATATATATATATATATATATATATATATATATATATATATATATATATTAACTTATCACATACACAATTGTTCTGTGCATGAGTACAATTGATAACAGGACCTCTTTCAAACTGGATGGTATCTAGTGGAGATATTTATTAAAAAAAGTTACAAGCTTTCTAGGAACAAACAGTCTTCATTGTCAAGTATCCTAGATATATTCATATATACATACATACATATATATATATATATATATATATATATATATATATATATATAAATATATATATATATATAATCTTGTAACTATGTAGAAATAAGGCTTTATATCATCACCAGAGGTGATGAAAACCCGAAATTGCAGAGCCATTGTTGCATATTAGAGTGTCTTCATTTAATTTGGCTATAAATGGGGATCATTTCATTTATTAATGGAATTCATTTCAGGGGAAGCTTCTCCCATCCACGAGGAAAAACAAATGACTAATGAATAATGTTGGAGTTGGGATTACCGTGATATCAGGTACTGAAGTTGTTTCTCCAGAGATTGAAGTCTCTCTCTCTCTCTCTCTCTCTCTCTCTCTCTCTCTCTCTCTCTCTCTCTCTCTCTCTCTCTCAAACACCCTATTCATTCTGTAAGTTGCTTTCTTGCAGATTTTAGATATAAATATAGCTTTCAATATTAATTGTACCAATCATCTAAATTCATACTTTACATGAAGCTAATGGAACATGATTGAGCGTCCGCTGCATCCTTCTGTTCTCCGTAGATTCATAACAGTTCGTCAGCAAGTAATCAAATAGCAGGGTATTGCTTCAAATTTTAAGCCATCACTTTGTATTGCCCAGTGGCATAATTGTTTTTTTTATTTTAACCCCCTACCTAACTTGATGATTTTGATCTTCATCGTATATGTTACAACTGTTTAGAAACAGATAGAATGTTCTGGGTAAGAACACCACGTAGCATACCGATTGGTTTGTCTCCAGGAGGCGGTGGGGAGTCCAGCCCTGTTCTCTCTCTCGCGGCTTTCCCCTCTCTCTCTCTCTCTCTCTCTCTCTTACTCACAAAGATCTCTTTCGTTCTCGCATGGATTTCTCTCTCGCCACATTCCACATTAAAGAAATGAAATGGGTCATATAAGGAAAACTCAATCTTTCCTACCAAAAATAGATTTATTACTTAAAGCAACCCAACAAGCAATGAATAAACAAAGCAAAGATTAAAATGCATCATAAATGAAATTGTCAACTAAGAAAACATCTAACTCAAGATTTAGTCTCAGTCCAACTAAAAATCTGATTATGGCTAATAGCCTGCAAACTCAAAAAGTCTCATATTCCATTATAGACTTTGTAAAGTCTGGTCTCAAGTCTCCCACATAAAAATACTAGACATTGCAAAGGTTTGCGACTGTCTTTCTCTATGATCACACCAGCATGGTAACATCATGTTTTGCCCACAAAGTCTTCACCACAATCACACCCATGACATCTGTCGAAAAAATGAACACAGATAATACTCCCAAAAATATATAAGTGCAAAAACATAATAATGAAAAGTCTAAAATGCATGAGTAAATAGCATACTGGTAAAATATAGAACACAATAAAACAGAATATTGAAATGGCAAAATGCTACATCCACTTCCCACACAAAATCAAAAATGTCTTGAAATATGGTAAAAAAACATAAGTTCACAAATGTCTTGAAATATGGTAAAAGACCATAAATCCACAATTCACATAGAAAAACGAAAAGTCTGAACTGTACCTTATTCTGCCAATTCTAAGAGCTCGCCACACTCAAAGATAATGTCTTCACGATCCCGATCTAGGTCTGCTAATGCACGACCGAACTAATTTTTGGGCAGAATTAGACACAAAATCGAGATTCTATAACACACGAACTCTCGTACGCGCATAGCAACTTGGTCACATGATTCGGCCAACACCGCGTGTTCATCACATTAACTGCTGAGATGATCAACTATTTGCTGAATACAAAGATTTTGCAACTGACGGCTTCCACAGTACCATCTCGCAACCGAAAATTCTTTCATCACACTATGTACCTTTTAACATTGTGGCGGCCATATTTTCTGAAATATATACATACAACTGAACTACAAAACAATTTACTTTGCTCTTTAGTTCTGTTTTACTTATACAGTCAACATCAAAATCACCAAATTAGGTTTCCACCATTTTATATATTTTTACATATTCCATTTATTTTCCTAATTACTCTTTTCCAACTATTTGTGAAGAATATCTCCTTGCATCAAGTTTTTGCGCACGCGGTATAGCAGATGAAAGAATTTCTTTTACGAACAGTTTTAGCAGAAAAAAAAAAACGTTTCCATCTAAGATCTTTCATATTCCAATACTTTTCATGATTAACAGGTGATGTTAAAAGTTTAATAGCTAATGCAACGGAACGAATAGTGTGGAATCTGAGAGAAGGGAAACCTTTCTTTTATATAGGGTTCTATAAACGGTAGAGAATATCAGTTTCGATTTTTGTTTTTAGATAATTCAACAAACGTTCAATTATCTAAATACAAAATTCTCCCGATTTTAAAGACACCTGCGTATAAAACAGTTACCATTTTCCCCTATAAACCAAGCCACCAGCTGTACAGTTTCTAAAACCTTCCAACAACGCCTCCACTTTTATTTATGAAGCTTGCGTTCCTAACGCATCTATAAATTATTTAACAACAAACAAGAACCGTATGTTCTGCTTACCACATATGTTTCCTGGTATAAATCTAATCTAATTTTGTTTGGTTTATTGTGCCACTGAATATGTATAGTAATACATTCTTATGTCTATGAAATTTACCATTTCTGTTAACTATGTGTATTTTAGCGTGCGTTGAAGTTAAGTAATTAATTTGTTATATTATCATTTATTCTATCTACCAAAGTCGTCGTACTTACTTGTTTTAAATTCTGCATAACTTTATTCATGGTTACTCTTGCATAGTTTTATACTTTTTCGTTTTATTTTTTGTCCATTTTTTTTTGTAAATGGCTAACCCTGATTAGGGCTACTGTAAAAAATTCGGAAATTATTGGATGTTTCCGATTTTTTTATTTCGGTAAATTTCGGGGACAAAATGACATTTTTTTTATTAGTCTTGATGTCTATGGTGTACAAAGAAAGTGATCGTACATAATTTTCGATGCGCTTTCAATATGACTAGAAGTAAAAAAAAAACCCCAATTCACAGAGATAATTATATTTTCTTCCATTTAGATATCCAGATTAGTTATGATTATTTGTAGAAAAAACTGTTTTGTCAAATTTCAAATAGTTGTCATTTATAAGGACTACAATTTATAGCTGGTAAACAAAATACTTAGCCCATTATTTCCCACTGTTAGCCTTTTTTGAAAATTAGGATCGTTTTGCAAAGTCTTGTATAACCAAAGGATTAGAATAACGGTCGTTGATGAAAAAAAAGGGATTATTTGTAATAATAAGTTCTCAAATGAGAAGACATGGATAATAAGGTGAAATATACTTTGAAAACAAAAGTAAATTGTATTGGTCTAACGTCATAACGAGAATATTATTTTCAAAATTTGGTAGAATTCGCAACATTTTTGTAAAGAGGAGGAACACGATTTGATCCTGAAACTTTATTGAGAAATTCCCTGATATTCTTTCTGAACTAGATTTTTATATGATATGAGCCACAGCAATCCACTAAAAAAAATAATATTTATTACATTTAGAACAAAGGGTTTCGGCTGTGCGTAGCGTGTGTGCGGATTCTGCTTTATTGTTCAAAATAGGGAGCAGCCAACAACGTCTTTCTTTTTGCTTTTGTTGTCGTCCGAAAACAGTATTTAAATGCTTGCTGTTTCCTCGACGTTTATGTTGTCACAAAGAAGGAAAAAAGAAAAACCCGCAACTCCCACTTGGGATCGCGTGACTGAAACTGCGTCGTGCGAACGAGCCCTAAATAATTTTACTCCTACTTAATGCTGTGCCTCAGTCAGTAAATAATCTAATTTGTTTGTGACTGGTGTAGAAAGCAAACGTGATTGTCCATTTGTCTGATTGTTTGCGAAAAATATCTATTGCAAGGCATGTCACTCCGTCAAAAAAGAGTCAGAAGGATTAGAAAGATTTGATCTGTGTTTCTCAAATAGCCTGATTATAATATAGCCGCTGAGAGAGACGAACAGACGGAGACAAAGTGAGAAATTCACCGGGCATGATATTGATGAACCAGAACCACATTCCAAAATTGCCAATACCCATTTCTGTACCTTGCCTTCATGAGTAGGATTCTCTTCTCTCTCTCTCTCTCTCTCTCTCTCTCTCTCTCTCTCTCTTGTAACCTATGTATCTCACCATTCCATTGTGTCTTATCTTCACTTTCGTGGGAGAATCTTCGTTCTTTCATCCACTTCTCTCATTTCGCTTTTCGTATCATCATGCTGTGTTCTCCTCTTTTCTAAATACATTTCTTCCCCCTTTCTACTCTCCAATTTCAGGCCCTTCTGAAGTTTCTCATTTGAAATTTACGAAGAGTTTACTTCTTGTTGCCTTCTGTAACCCAATATTGTTAGTGAGTTATTCCCGGAGTATTACTTTAACGAAGATAATCAAAATAATACACTTTTACGTGAAGGAGAGCTCGGCTGGGGAAAGTTGATAGCTCTCTCTCTCTCTCTCTCTCTCTCTCTCTCTCTCTCTCTCTCTCTCTCTCTCTCTCTCTCTCTAACTTTAAAGAAAGAGAGAGTACGATGGGAAATGAGAAGTTTAGAAGATGTTCGTTGCAACTAGTCTTTTTTTTTTTTTTTGCCTTGTCTCTTCTTAAGGATTATTCGGGTATGGCAAGATGCAGATTAAAACAGTATTCGCATCCGTAGTTTTTTTTAGATTATCAGACTATTATAGCCTTCAGGTCCAAGTCTGTAACGCTCTAAATAGAATTCCCAGGTGAGATACGAACCGTCAATACTATTTATTGATCAACAAAGTCTATCTTGTGCACTGCACAAGAAGCATCCTATCAGTGATATAAAAAAAAAAATTCCTCAGACCTTGTTGTTCTTGACCCTCCTGCTCTGTGTTAGTGAAGCACTTAACTATCAACGCTGCCTCTCGTCGTAAGAAGATTAACTGGTGGTGTTATGTTTCCTAACACAAAGAATGGATGAAAAACGCTTATTTGCATCTGAAAAATAAAGAAGAAAAGATTTTTCAGTTTTACCGCTTAATTTCTTTTTCAACAGAAGGAAACTGAGTCAGCCAAGTTGAAGAATGACAGTGTATTATAAACGCCAAAATATGTTACGAATCGCCTGATGGCATGGCTAGCAATTATATCATGTTAATATACCTTGTAAAGAACTTTCGTTTGAATAGTGAGTGACCTCAGTTCTGTACAAAATTACCCAATGAAATTATTTACAAATTATTATCACGTGAAGGGCCACTCTCTTATCTCTGTGCTTACTATTAAGGACATCCGGAGAGACACTGAGCCATTAAAACGCTTTAAGGTTTACAACAGTGTTTCAACATAAAGAGTGAAGGGAATTTGGAGAAACGTTACGGAGGATGAGAAAAATATCATATATTTAGGATCTGGATATGGTGAAATAAAATTAATCTCATTTTAGGCTTTGGATAAATCATGTGGTTTTGAATGCAGTTTGTTACGGAATTTACATCGCAAAACGTTTAAAGTTACATGACACTTTTCTTTCATCGTTTGAAAATTAAGTCTACACATATGTACATATACGTTCACAACATTGTCACGTTCACTAGTTAGCTTTTTGATAAGGGAAATTAACCAACTTTCGCTCTAATCAGCACATAAAGTAGATGAGCGCCCACAGAGTTCAGGCTCCCCATGGAGCTGGTAGATTAATAGGTATATATATATATGTATATATATACATATATATGTATATATATGTATATATATGTATATATATGTATATATATATATATATATATATATATATATATATATATATATATATATATATATATATATATATATATATATATATATATATATATATATATATATATATATATATATATAACAGGCAACAGTAAGTAGCAGAGTCAATGCGTATTCTAATTTATTGGTGCAAAATCTCTGACAGGTTAAGAACTCTTGCGAGCAGAAAAGTAGAATTTGATATTAGGAGAAAACGGAGGGACGTCTATATACAGTCAGATGTGTTTTCCACACCTGAAGAATGGTTAGCAATTCTATATACAAATTAAGACGAGGTTTTAAATACATATGGTTATAAAGCTCACAATGGCTTATACACATTAGTAATTACAGTTTTGATAAGGACATCAAGTATCTTCTGAAAAATGCATAAAAGATCGCTTGAATCAGGAGCACTGGATCTGTGTTTCCTGAGAGTCTCGGTGCGTCATGTGGCTTTTTGTTTTGAAGCGAGGATGGCCTGAGGATCCAGGCGACAGCCCTGGACCTCACAGTACTCCCCCTCCATCTGGTTGGTTATGTCTGCGATGTTTGGTGCTTTGAGGGCTTGGTCAGGTTGTGCTGCAGGTCATCCTTAAATACCTCCGGGAACTTCTGTAGGATGCAACTTATCTCTGGTGCTGGAGTCGGTGTGAGTGGGGCTACGGGATTGGGTCGTGTGATCAGCTGCCGTTTCGCTGCGTCTACCAGCATGTCGTGGGCTTTCAGGAAGTCTGTTCCTAAAAGTGTGATTGTTACATCTGCTGTAACGAACGTCCAGTTGCACTTCTTCACGCCGAACAACGGCTTGCGCTGGCAGTGGACTCCTGTTGGGTGCTGGGGGTTGGATTGAGGCATTCGTTCAGGTTGGCTGGCACGAATGATTTGAATGTGCCAGTGTCGACCAGGAACTCCGTATTTGATGTTTTGTCTACGATGAAAAAACACATCAAGTCTTTTGCCTGTACCCACCACTGACATTTATTTTGTTGGATTGCTGAAAATGCGACCCTTTTGCATGTTTGTTGACATGCGGCAATCATTTCTCATTTTCGGGCTTCGCTCCCAAACCTCCAGTGGTAGAAACAAATGCCCTTGGGACATTCTTCTGTTTTGGGCTTGTATTTTGGTTTGTTTTTTCACCTGGAACTCCGGTGGTGGTGTATGGGGATAGCGGGGCCCTCTGGATCACTGTCCATCTCTGTGTCGGTGTGCTGCTGTGGCTGTGGGACGGCTGCTGCTATGGTTGGTTGTGTATGGCGTTGACTGTCTTCAGGAAATTGTCGAGGTTCATGGTTGATGCGTTGGGAAGGCCGTGACTGTTTGGCAGGGTAATTTTGTAAGTAGGACCTCTCTCACAAGGTCCATCATTGTGTCTGGACGGCCTGTGGCAGGGATCGTAATTAGCCGCCTTAGTAGCTTGTAGACATGCGACAGCTGCTGGTCTCCTATTGTTGCCCCTACATTGTCTAGGAGTTTCCTAGCTCTTAGGGCGGGTGGCATGCTGAAGGATGACCTACGTTAGGCCTTCAGCGTTTCGTAGGTGTTGATTGTCTTTTGCTCAGTGAGCCATTCTGCGATCAGCTAAGAAAGATGTTGTCTGGCAGAAACTCGAGGATAAAGGGTTGGGTTTGCAGGATGAAGAGATCTTCTTTAACCTAAAGATGGTCTCTTCTCTGAAGAACCAGGCCTCTGGGTTGTGGATTGTGACGGGTGGTAGGCAGATGTTTGCTGCAGGAGCTTCGTAGTTGGGTGGACTGGTGCTTCCAGTGGCAGCATCGGTCATCTTCAGGGTCACCAGTATAACAAGGGGGCGAGTAAGAGGTGGAGTCAAGGTGTATTCTAATTTATTGATACAAAATCTCTGACAGGTCAAAAACTCTTGCAAGTGGAAAGGTAGAATTTGACATTAGAAGAAAAAGGAGGGATATCTATATAAAGTCAGATGCATTTTCTCGCACCTGAAGAATGGTTAACAATTTTATCTGCAAATTAGGAAGAGGTTTCAAATACATATGGTTAGAAAGCTTACAATATCTTACATACTTTAGTAAATACAGTTCTGAAAACAACATAAAGTATCTTCTAAAAACTGCATAAAAAATCACCTGAATCAGGAGCACTGGATGGGTGTTTTCTGAGAGTCTCAGCCCATCATGTAGATTTTTGTTTTTTTGAAGCAAGGATGGCCTTAGGGTCCTGGCAATAAGAGCTCTAGACCTCATACACACACACATACACACACAGACACACACACACACACACACATATATATATATATATATATATATATATATATATATATATATATATATATATATATATATATAAATGGATGTATGTATGTATGTTCTAGCATAACTCTGAAACTCACAAGCAATTTCAACCAAACTTGTATATGTATAACCTACTATCTGGAAAAAGAACACTGTAGGGGTAAGCATCACTAGCACCAAAGGGCACCAAAGAGATGGGAGGGCTTCCCTGAATCGGGGCTGGTTATACCTGTAGACTTAGTAATTCTTGAATTTATTATACCTAATTTCAGTATACATATGACTTACTATCTGGAAGAGAATATTGTGGAAAAGGTAAGGCATCAATGGCACCAAAGGGGTGGGGGTTGGGAAGGGGTGACAGAGAGAGAGAGAGAGAGTGAGGAAGAGGAAAAGAGAGAGAGAGTAGAGGTGGTGTTAGGGAGAAGAAAGAGGGAAAGACACAGGGAGGGTAGGGGAGGAGAGAGAGTAGAGAGAGAGAGAGAGAGAGAAGAGAGAGAGAGAGAGAGAGAGAAGAGAAATGAAAGAAAGAAAGAGTGAGAGGAGAGGAAGTAAGAGAGTAATGAGAGAGGGGAGACAGAGAGGAAAGAGTGACAAAGAAAGAAAGAGTGAGGGAAAGGAAGTGAGAGACTAGAGGGTGTTAATTTTTTTTGTCTTGTCTCTTCTTAGAAGATTAGAGATGGCAAGATGCAGATTAAAACAGTATTGTCATCCGTAGTTTTTTTAGATTATCAGACATTATAGCCTTCAGGTCCAAGTCTGTAATAATTAAATAGAATTAGGATATATATACGATCAATATATTTATTGATCATATAATATATATATATTATATATAAATACAAGATGCATCCATCAGTCTTATTAAAAAAATTTTCAGACCTTGTTGTTTTTAAAATGGGTTTGCTCTGTGTTATATGCATCTTTTAAGACGAAGTTGTAAGCCCTCCTTCCTTTTCCACCTTAGGTAGGATGTGCAGCCACATAACTAAGAGGTGCATTGCTCACTGACAGAACATAGTGAAACTTAATAGATCGGGCCTGAGGATTTCGGTTGGCATAGGATTCAAATTGACAACCATCAGAATTGGCACTTTCTGTGGCAACAGAAACCTGTAGTGCCACTTGCTACCACCAGCGGTAGCTGTCACACACACACAACACACACACACACACACACACACACATATATATATATATGACTATATATATTTTCTATTAATATATATATTCAATCTTATATATATATATATATATATAAATATATATGCAAAATATATATATATATAAAATTAATGACTAATATTTTCTGTTAAAACGGAATTCAATCTTATGAAAGGAGCCCATAAAAACACCAAAACATAGAAAATTAATGCTATATATTTCGGATAACAACTGTCTCCCTCTATAGATGGAGACAGTAATTTTCTCTGAAATATATGGCATTAGCTATATTTTGGGTATTATTATACTCACATTTTATATATATATATATATATATATATATATATATATATATATATATATATATATATATATATATATATATATATATATATATATATATATATATATATATATATATATATATATATATATATATATATATATATATATATATATATATATATATATAAGAAGTCCAGTACTATTTTACTTCATTTATCTTTTGCAATAATCAAAGAATCTGATAAAACTTGATTATGTTGTGAATGTTATGAATTGAAAAGGAAATATTTGATTATGGTAACCATTCGATTATGTAGGGGAATAATGTTCCCCCATACACTCGTCATACACTACGAAAGGGTTACTTTTGTTATGAAATTTTAAAATCCATTTTGTCTGCTACCTTTCACTGTCTAATTTATTTCATAGAGAAATTATTTGAATTCATATCCGTCGGAAAATCTTATATGTTTTGTAACATATTAGTGGAAATTTCTCTTCTTGCTACTATTACCACTATTCCAGTTGTCACTGCTACTGTCTTTAACAAGGATATGGGGCTGCATATGGTTTATAATTAACAAATGAAAGTTTACATGAATATTAATAATCAATATTTGTGTTTAAATATGCATTTTGAGCAAATGGATCTCTCTTCAAAAAAAAATCTCAAAGCGAGTACAGCGCACATCCATTAATGGTAAAATAGCTTTATAGATTTTACTTATATTGTTTTTATACTGAATTTGTCCAAAACGTTTATAATGTATGATGTGGGAAATCATTTTGATCTGAGTTTTAAGTAATAATGAATATGTAAACACATCAGTCGTGAGTAATCATCATTAGATATCGGAAATAATTCATCTCCTCTGCTGGGATTTCAAAAAGCCCCCTACATCGCGGGAATAGGAATAAACATTCATTGTTTATAACATTTATAGAATACGAGAACTTAAAATTTTGAATTTTGATTGTCTAAATGGCATCCACTCAAGCAACGGTGTAACGGTGATATGCAGCTGAATTGTCGTAAATGTAAAGAAATGCTGTATCTCCTGTACTCTGTAAAGTAAAAGGAAGAAGAATACAAGGACAAAATTGCCAGGGACACAAAACCATCATAAGGTCATAATGAAAGTTTCCCTTGCCTAAGGTAAGCAGATTTAAAAGTGTGTGACTTTTTTGGTAAGAAATATTACAGAAAAATGTTAGCAGAATAAAAATGAAAATACATCACAGACTTAAGCTTTTGATGAACTGACGCTCAGGTTATCAGTGTCACGCCCCTTTCTGTTTGCATACGTACATACACACACACACACACACACACACACACACACACATATATATATATATATATATATATATATATATATATATATATATATATATATATATGAATATATATTAATATATATATATATATATATATATATATATATATATATATATATATATATATATATATATATATATATATATATATATATATATACCTTTCAGTATATATATATATATATATATAACATGAGCCTTTCAGTCGAGAAACATGCCAAACGCCATCCTGGGCCAAAGTATTTTTATTTTAATATATTTTAAAAATTGCACTTTGCTTGTTTCTCGACTGAAAAGCTTATATATATATATATATATATATATATATATATATATATATATATATATATATATATATATATATATATATATATATATATATATATATATATATATATATATATATATATATATATGTATAAATCGACTGAAATGAAACTGATGACTTACAATAGCTTAGTATTCCTCGTTAGATATATGAAGGAAAATTAAATGAATACACAACCTACAACTAATAATCAGTAAATTAAGTTTTTTGACTTTTAAGAAAAGGTATTATACTCAATATATTTTCAAGTCAGCTTTTCTTCTTAAATAGAAAAATACAAAACCAACATGGAAAAGCGCGAACAAAAATGAAGTAAAGCAAAGTTCAAAAGCATAAAAATATTAATAGACTTTTAGTCAAAACAAAATGAAAAATGACGATTTCGATACCGCATTAGGATAGGAAATAGCATTAAAGAATTGAATTCGAGTCGCCACCGGAGGCTTTTCGTTTTCACATTTTCTTCTTTTTTTTCAGAAATCGCTTCCGGTTCTTTTTCATTTTTCGTCTCATGAAAGAAAATGCATGAATCCATTTCTTGGAATGAGTTGTTGAAAGGGGTGTTGAGGCGGGCGGGTTGGGGAGGGGGCGGGGGAGATGGGATAGAATTTGCAATGGAGTGATGAGACTGGAACCGACATTGATGGGAATGGGAATGGAAAGCGATTTGCAACCAACTTCCAAGGATATGATGAAAAACATCATCATCATGTTCATCATCGTTGTACACATGGCAAATTGTGTGTGCGTGTGTGTGTGTGTGTGTGTGTGTGTGAGAGTGAGAGAGAGAGAGAGAGAGAGAGAGAGAGAGAGAGAGAGAGAGAGAGAAACCTGACATTTTTTGTTCAGTGAACATTTAGACAAGGGAAGAAAGATTTTGAATTTTAAAATGCACATACGCACACACCCACAGAGTTGTGTGATTAATATGAATCAGAATCAATATATTTTGCAAATGACTGAAGAAAACAGGCAAGAAATAAACCTTTATTAGGAAATGAGGCATCGCTAACGAAATATTTTCGGAAAACGAGACTGAGGAATGTTTTAACATGCCTACGGCCCGTCGTCAGTTGTTTTATTTCCCTGTTCATCTTTATCTAAGATCCTTTATCCATTGTGGCTTCTGTATATCTTTCAAAGCCTGCCATTGCTTAATGAGAAGATTCCGTAAGAAGCATAATTTTCTCATGAAATCATGAAAACGCCAAGTTCCTACGGAGGTGTTAACTCAAGAGCTAATAGCAATACTGTAGGTTCATAACAGGGTGGTTTCATCCTCTTTAAGGTCACATGACTAAATTGTTTAGTTGCTTGTATGAAAATCTGTCTAGACTGCCGTTGTTAAGAAGAGTAAAAATATACGGCACTAACAATTTTCAGATCTACATAAACGATAGCTTCTAAATACACCGAAATATCAATACCTTGCCTATCAATTTGGAAGTCAAAAATTGCATGATTACCTTTTGATCTTTAGTAATTATTTGGACTGAGCTTATTATTACCTAACTGATCTCGAAGATGAACAAATTACGATATATGTTCTCACCAGTAGACTGATTACACAAATGTCCTGTCATTAGGTCTAACCAGCAGTTTGGCCGCTCAGCAATATAATTTTCTTTCGTTCTCTTTTCATTCCCGTGGGTGACGTATATCCAACTTTTCATTATTTCCGTATAATATATTTTAAATACTTCAAAATATTTTCAGTCGTTGAACAAATGGAGTTATCTAAATTTGAATACCCGACTTGTGGTCATGCGAAGGTATGAGACTATGACATATCTCATAAGAACAAGCGTAGGATTAATGACAAAAACAGACACATGAAAAAAAGGCTGATATGGGAAGAACAGCGAGGGTCGACATATGTCACTTGAGATGATAAAGGCATAAGACTTACAGGCAGATAACCTCAAGTGGCGCAGAGAACAAAAAGAAAAAAAAAATCTTTTAAGGACCCCTCTAAGTAAGACAGTTTCTCACAGCCCTCTGCTCGCGTTGAAGACAATGGCATCAATAAGACCTGCCAGACACAGAGGGCTTTATTATGCAAATTCCCCGCCATTCGCCAGGCGACGTTTGGCTTATATGAAGTAATCCTTTTGATTCAGACTACACCTCCTTTTCTTCATTCTTGTTTCGCTGGATGCTGCATCTGGTATTGCGGCTTTAATGGCCTGCTCTTTCCGATTATCTATCGTATTCGGGTGATGGCTTACTTAATAAGCTTTCCTTTCTCGTTGTCTCTTTTATATATATATATATATATATATATATATATATATATATATATATATATATATATATATATATATATATATATATGTACAATCTACTGGGCACTTTAACCAGACACATATAATTCTAATGGCCACAATGCCCTCTTAACTTCTCGAATTCTTCGCGCTTTTTTTGGATATGCTTGTAACTGCGAAGCCGTAAGATCCAAACGCAAGAAATTGAAGAGACTGTGATTGCTGGTTGCGGGAAACGAACCCGCGTCAACGTGACCACAAGGAGGTCGCGTTGCCAACCTGACCACGAGAAGAATTCGAGATGTTAAGAGGGCATTGTGGCTATTAGAATTACATACATACATACATACACACACATATACATACACACACACACACACATACATATATATATATATATATATATATATATATATATATATATATATATATAAACTGACCTGAATTATATACTAAAAATATGAATTATGGATAATTCTTTAACTGAAAAATGAACTTATGCAAAACTCGATAGAAAATATATAGGTATATATAATGAGTAAATAATTGCTTTTTGGAATACAACTAGTCCAGGATGATACCAGCCCTCATGAATTATTGTGAGATTTGCCGTTGCATGAATTACACTGTTAAATAAAAAACGTAACTAACACATTTTCCAACTTAAGGACAAATCCCAAGAGAATGAAAGAAGTGGAGCAATTGAGAAATTCATGAACCCCAAGGTCACTGCATGAAACTTGATAAACAACAGAGTTTCAGGATCGTGAGGCAATACGTATTTTTTAAAATCACCTCTGAGACACGGCTACCAAGACAACAAATTTTTTACCTGCAACTAATATGTGGAGTTGAATGTCTGAGTGAAACCTGCTTATGAAATCAGAAAATCCCTCTCTCTCTCTCTCTCTCTCTCTCTCTCTCTCTCTCTCTCTCTCTCTCTCTCTCTCTTTGAGAGGTGGTTATCTAAATATCAAAGGATATCTTCAGCTTCTCTGCGACCCACAGTGACACCCACTTTTTAGCCTTTTGCTTTACCTCTGTTCGGCTTCCTTTCTTCAGTCTTGCTGTCCAACCACTCTTGCCCCTCTTTTCACGTCCTAAAGCACAGAAATGCTGAAATTGCCCAGTGACTGGTTTATGGACGAATTTTCATAGCCCAATCAATCAGTCTTGAGATACCAACATTACTAACTTTAATTGTTCCCAGTTTCCAAGAGAAAGAGTGTCTTGGTATTAGTAAGATACAAACTTATTCTTAATTACTCAGACAGGATAATGGAGAGCCCCTGAAGGAACAACAACCCAGGCCTCCCTACTGGGTGGCGTTCTTAAGAAAACAAACATGGCCTACCACTTCGTATACTGCATTGCTTATCCAAGGGAGGATTGTACCATTTTCATCATGGAAACATTAGGAGGTCTTTGGTGAAAGAACAAGGATGACCCCTGCATGATATTGCTTCGTATCTTTGCCATGATCATCCTGGACAGCTCCGTAAACAGCCGTTGGCCCAGGCTTAAAGAAGCGTTTAACATACCAAGGAAAAGAAACTCCACGAATGTTACACAAAAGACATATTATAACAACAAACATACAAACAACTAACATCCACAACCCTCAGAAAAACGACAGACACCAAAAACTTGAATGAAAGGCAACACTCACGGACCAAAGAAATGAAGAATCAAAGATAAATTATGGTCGTCCAAAGAGCATGCAGAGTCCATCAGGACGAAGGACACCTTTATCAACGAGGCGCCGAGGGAACTGACAGTTTAATATCAATGCCTCATCGTCGATTTCACGGCGTTTCCTCTCCAAAATGCAGAGGCCGTATGCCTTCGGCTGTCAGTCCAACGTCTGATATATTCCGAATTGGAGATCTGTCAGATTATGACATACTAATTTTTTCTTAAAAAGTCATGAATGCCTCCCTATACACTGGCAGAAAGAGGAGTCGTATAGATAGCAAGGTGAAAGTGAAAATAGTCATTCATAACATAGAAAATTCTCATTGAAAACTGTTGTCGATTATAAAGTATTGACACTGATCCAGTAAAACGATTTCGTGAATATCCATAAAGGGACCAAACCTGGATCAGGATGCAACAATTTTAAAACATACATAATGGTAAAGTTAATTTAATGGGCATCCTAATGTCCCCTTTTTCCTAATTTATATCAACACACTTTGCTCCGTCTTTAAGGGTTCTATTTACCCATATATCCAAAGTCTTTATTTCCTATTAATCACTTATTCTCCTGATTTTCAAATTCATTCACTAGTTTACGAAGTTTTCTTCACTATCAGTATCATTCATTCATTCATATGCAAACATTAAACAAGCCGCATGCAATTTAAAACACTTGCTTCATAACATAGATACCTTAGATCGTTCTTAAATGCTCCAATCAACACACTTTATACTATATATATCAGTGCTAACATATAAGGACCTTTGCTTTTAAAAACCTCATATATTAGTGAGGTTTTTAAAAGCAGATTTTTGAACAATATAACCTGTTCATTATCATTAACCACTCCGTCTCCTATCACGCATTCCGTCATATGTGTTTCTTTTTCAATAAAAATCCTGCCTTATACCGTCCTAGTATACTTAAGGTTATCATATGCAAAGTTACTGTATGTCGCTCTAAAACTTACAGATGCCTGTAAGGCCTTTGTCTTTACATAGGTGAGATAATTATTCCTCTCACTCATCCCAACAGAAGCTTTCTGACATTCAGATGTACCTTACCCTAGTCAGTTATTCAGATGTACATTACCCTAGTCAGTTATCAGATGTATCTTGCCCTAGACAGTTATTCAGATGTACCTTACCCAGGTCAGTTATTCAGATGTCCCTTACCCTAGTTATTTATTCAGATGTGTCTTACCCTATTCAGTTATTCAGATGTACTTTACCCTAGTCAGTTATTCAGAAGTATCTTACCCTAGTCAGTTATTCAGATATACCTTACCCTAGTCATTATTCAGATGTACCTTACCCTAGTCAGTTATTCAGATGTATCTTACCCTAGTTGGTTATTCAGATGTATCTTACCCTAGTCAGTTATTCAGATGTACCTTACCCTAGTCAATTATTCAGATGTACCTTACCCTAGTCATTTATTTAGATGTGCCTTACCCTAGTCAGTTATTCAGATGTACCTTACTCTAGTCAGTTATTCAGATGTACCTTACCCTAGTCAGTTATTCAGATGTACCTTAGCCTAGTCAGTTATCCAGATGTACCTTACCCTAGTCAGTTATTCAGATGTGCCTTACCCTAGTCAGTTATTCAGATGTGCCTTACCCTAATCAGTTTTTCAGATGTACCTTACCCTAATCAGTTATTCAGATGTACCTTACCCTAGTTAGTTATTCAGATGTACCTTACCCTAATCAGTTTTTCTGCTGCACCTTACCCTAGTCAGTTGTTCTACTGTGCCTTACCCTAGTTAGTTATTCTGATGTGCCTTACCCTAATCAGTTATTCAGATGTGCCTTACCCTAATCAGTTATTCAGATGCACTTTACCCTAGTCAGTTATTCAGATGTACCTCACCCTAATCAGTTATTCTGATGTGCCTTACCCTAGTCAGTTGTTCTAATGTGCCTTACCCTAGTCAGTTATTCAGATGTGCCTTACCCAGTCAGTTATTCAGATGTGCCTTAACCTAGTCAGTTATTCAGATGTGCCTTACCCTAGTCAGTTATTCAGATGTACTTTACCCTAATCAGTTATTCAGATGTGCCTTACCCTAGTCAGTTATTCTGATGTGCCTTACCCTAGTCAGTTATTCAGATGTGCCTTACCCTAGTCAGTTATGCAGATGTACTTTACCCTAGTCAGTTATTCAGATGCTCCTTACCCTAGTCGGTTATTCAGATGTCCCTTACCTTAGTCAGTTATCCAGATGTGCCTTACCCTAGTCAGTTATTCAGATGGGTTATTACCACTAAACCGTAACATCTTACCTGCTGTCACACAAAGTCCTGTTGCATTTTACTTCTTCAACCTTTAAGTCACATTCCTAAAGTCTCGGAATGTTTCATATTTACAGTAAGACCTCGTAAGTTTATATAGTTTAAACCATTCATGTATGTACACATTACATACACAAACACATATATATATATATATGTGTGTGTGTGTGTATATATATATACACACACACACATATATATATATATATATATATATATATATATATATATATATATATATATATATATATATATATATATATATATGCAGGGTGCAACACGAGTTTATTGATTATATTTTTTTTCTTGCAAGTAATCTAATTTGAATACTTAGCATACAGGGGTACGGTATGGGTTTACGTATCAAGTAGGTTGTGTAAATGTAGCTACGAGTATTTATTTGTGTTCGTTGAACTCTAGCACGCCCTGTCCTCCTGCCTCGTCACTGAATTGTTAAATTAGGAAATTTTAAATGTTTGATAGGTGTTTAATGAATATGCCTACTTTTAATGGAGGGGATTTAGTTAGGCTTGCTTTTTTTCTTTTTATCGGTGTCCAAAGATAGGGAGGAAAAGGGTTTCAGTAATGCATAAGTTTTTTGTTAAATATCTAAATAATACATTTGACGGGGAGGTATTTTATTCACGTCGGCCTAATCGCTCCATCCTCCTTCCCTACGCCATCCCCCGCCCCCCCAACCCCCGCCAACCATATATCTCTGACTACTCCGACAATTCGTACACAAACTTACTCACCCTAAGGCAGCGCAAATATTAACGGTTATTTTAGAATAAACTCCCCTCACCGACAAACGAAGCTTTGAAATGCCTGCCTTTATAGGACAATTTCAGTTCAAAATTACTTCGATCAACACTGAAAGAAGGTTGCTTAATTTTCATAGAAAACGTCAGGAGAATATGTACAGTATATGGCAGGAAAAGCGGCTGATAAAGGAGATGGGTAAAGGGTATAGCCTTACAGTTTATATTTAAGAAGGAAACTGTTATACCTAACAATATATTGGAGGCAGTTTGTAAGCTCTGATGTAAATACTCTCCTTTTGATTTTGGTTTTTCTTAGGGCGACTTAAAAATTATAAAAAGGCATAAGAGCTTGTTAATCATGTCGTATGTAGACAGCTTTTATTCCTTGTTTATATATTCGCAAATTAAGATAAGAGAAAAGATAGCAAAAGTAACCCTCACCGATTCAAAATCCAGTTTGCTTACACAGTTACAAGACTGTTGTCTGTCAAGCATAATCTAGTCAACATTGAGCATTGTAGGGTAAACCATAATTGCCTAATTTAGTATCCTCATTACATCACGCGTTTAAATTGTATCTGCATTGAAAATAACAGTATTAATAAGTAGAATAAAACTGGCTGCCTACTTACCATTTTTCTTATTTTCTAACAAAGGTATAAAAAGGACTGAGATTGAAGACCCTGGAGATAGCGAGGGAAGACTTATATTAGGTAAAATACAGTGTCGGTTACTGTTTTCAGACTATTGTAACTGGAGCCACACTTACTTAGTCCGCGAATGATCATTTTGCGTTTGAATATAAAAAAAAAATTAAGATAACGACAGATATATTTAAATGCGTTTATAATGATGGACCAAAAAATACCCAGTTTGGTAACATTTTTTGTGACTACTGTTGTGCAAATCTTGGAGATTATAAGTTTATAAGTTGTTAAAAACAATATTCTTTTAGTTGTAAATACAAATATTTCAAAAGTATTATATATATCTTCCATTTGTTCAAAAACAGGAGCAGTAATTTAGCCTCCTGGGGTAACAGACTTAGATATTGAGGATGAAATAGCTAGGAGGCAGTATTAATACAGTAGTTAAGTTTAGTCGTCAATTTGTCGTGTGTTCTTTGCCAAAGTGCTAAGAAATGAATTAAGATTTTAGGTTGTCAGGTAGAAGATTTTCATCACTGCCTATGTACATTCTGAATTTTTACGGTGTGATTGTTTACGTGATAATGTTAGATATTCAAACCTATTAACCGTATGAAAAATGTACCATTAGTAAAAAAACAGAATAAATACGCATTTCAATGTTTGCGAATATGCATGAACATATGTACATACATGTAAATATTCTTTTCGTAACTGAATTATTTTTCTACGGACAAAATTCTAATTTGCATTACATCCACAAAAACAAACCTATAAATGTAGAAGATATCTGCCAACTCAGAAACTATTATTTCCTGATCCTGCTTTTTACATGGAAGTATTACTTTCCGATTTCTTACGCTTATTTCAGGAAGTCGTTTCTTACCTAACCTCCCCATCGCCAGCAGGAAAGGAGGTTCGTTTTTAGAAACTGCGAAAGATAGAATAGAGTGGAAATTTGGCCGAGAAGGTGACAAGGACACACAGAAGCCCGGTTTCCAGCACGAAATCAATAGAAACTGTATTTTAATTAATAACAGCCAATAATTTAACAGGACATTTGATAGGCCTCCCCACAGATGAACATATTCAATAGGTATCCCCACGTATGAACTTACTAAATAAACATCTTCATAGAGGAACATACTCATAGTCTTATCGCACTAAACGATTGTAACTTTCCTATCTCTTAATGTCAAGTTTACTTTTTACTATTCTCGCCTAGTTGGCAATAAACCAAAATTATAAAAATCCATTCGAAATTTGACCTTTTGGAATAACAGGATGGCTCTGATGACTGTTGCCAAGGAACGTTCGCTGCCAACGGATACATCTGCGTTGTCAAATTTCTAAAATTATTTTACTTCTCAGTGTGCTGATAACCGAACGATTATATTTACTCGACTTAACTACTGTAGCCTACTACAGAAGTCTGGAATTAATTCATCTTGAGGGCCTAAGATAATCCAGAACAAATTAATAGCAACCTGTTGTGCTTGGATGGTGCTGTTGAACTGGCAAGTTAAGATCATCACCTGAACTCTCACCTTGTTCCTGAAGTAGTGCTGTTTAATTACTTTTGAATATTAACCTTTATATTATGAGTAGGTGAAATATACTACTTCGAAGTTAAAAACTAGTTTTGATATGCAGTACTATACAGAAATCCATGACAACTAAGAACAGCATTTCCGTAGAAAAAATAAATTGTAAACATAAACAGTATGTAACTGAATTATATTCTGAATTCCTACTAAACCATGCGTACCAGAAAATTGAAAATGAGATTTCAGTTAAACGAAGCAGTAAAAAATATTCGTTTAAAAGAACATTATAAATGAATTAGAATATACATCTCAAGAATATATATATATATATATATATATATATATATATATATATATATATATATATATATATATACATACACACACACACATATATATATATATATATATATATATATATATATATATATATATATATATATATATATATATATATATATATATATATATATATAAGCATAGGAGAAGCTGAGAGAAACCAACATAGGCATATGTTTTCCAAGTACAATGAAGTGACACTGGTGCGTAAAATACAAACCATGTCATAAGAAACATACTACAAACTAAATGGCGTACGTGAAAGAGCCGTACAGAGCCTTTGAAATTCAAATTGCCTGAGAGTTTTACTTTCTTTAAAATAAAAATCTGTTTTAGAAGAAAGAATAGTTGAACTGTTTCGAACACGGAAATATTTTTCCTCCACCAAATTATCTTCGACGGGCATCTCCATGCTCGCAAACGCTGCACATGACATTTTTGGAAAGCGTTAATTTCCAGGGGTTAGACGAAGTCTGTTACCATTCAGAGTTGCCAAGGACGACATCGTTATCTCAGCTTTCTGCATCCCAAATTTATATGTATAAAACCTTTAAATTGTGTAGGAACTACGTGATGCTTCAGGGAAGATCTGGCCTTGTAGAGTAAGTAGAGTAAAACAGAACACATCCCCCCCCCCAAAAAAAAAATGAGAGAGACCTAAAGGAGAGAAGTTTTTACTACTCCTTTTTAATTTTTATTACCGTCTTTCAGGACAAACGAAATTTGACATTCTGAAAGTGCTAAGTATACGTGGGAGAATTAAAGTGTTTAATGAGGTCTGAGAGAGAGAGAGAGAGAGAGAGAGAGAGAGAGAGAGAGAGAGAGAGAGAGAGACTTCTTGACAGTTCAACAGGAAGCTGAGACCTGATGGGAATCGGGTTATTGACATAAAAAAAAAGCTTGATTAATTTTTTTTTTTTTATTCCTCGCCATCCCTGACAAATAGAAATTTTTGCTCTTCACTTTTCTATCACAGTTAACCTTTTCTTTCTTTATAACACTACCTCTGATGCAATTTTTTATTTAGATACGCGCATCTAGTCTCTACAGAATTTGTATCTCTAATCTATATACAAGATCTCATCATGACTGGTTTATCTTTCATACACCAACCATTGTCCAATTGTTTTATCTTTTATTTTCACTCTTTCAAGCAGACAGTTTCTCTGCGTTTGCAGCCTATAAGAGCAACCGGTAATTGGCTTATCTAAGACCAACCAGCAGCTTACAGTTAATCTTACAAATGTTGGTGTCTTACACACACGTACGCATACACATACACACATTTATATATATATACATATGTATGTATATATACATATATATATATATGTATAATATACATATATATATATACATATATATATATATATATATATATATATATATATATATATATATATATATATATATATATATATATATATATATATATATATATATATATATATATATATATATATATATATATATATATATATATATATATATATATGTGTGTGTGTGTATGTCCAGGATTGTATTATAATGTAACTATTTTTAGGGTAGAGAGAAGGGAGTTTTAAGAACTTAAAGTACTGTATACGCAAAACATTCTCTCTCCAACTTCAACTAACCCATACTCAATAAATGACGGTTTTTACCAAAATGAGTTAATTGGCGTCGCTCTTTCATACCATTTTCAAATCCCCATCACGTTCTCCGTCTGTATCAGCTAAAATCCTCACTTCTTTGTTACGTTCCTCTACTGTGGGCAATTCCGTACAACAGACGCTCTCTTCTTTTTAAATGTCGCCGTAAAGCCTATTTAGCATCTCGCAACTGGTGTCATTAGTATAAGATTTTGTATAAACGAAAGGAAACGCCAGCATACAAATGTACAGTTACAGAAATCTCTCCTCTTCTGCAGTCGGTGGCTTCGCTCCATTCTCCATGGTAACGACGCCAAGCCTCACCACGCAATTTACATTTAATTTCAGGAGGCTTGTAGGAAAGACCCATTCATATATTAGCGTCAGAGAAGTAAGGGTTTTTCCCCCCTACATGAATTCTCTTATTAAGGGGAAATGAGTGAGCGGGAACGTTAGGATGTGTGGAGGTTCAGCGGCGTGATTGTTTAGGGAAAGAAAACTATATTTATCTACAAATTTTAGCTCCATTTTTATAGTTTATTTTGTTCTTATTTTTTTAACTGTTAAGTTGCAAGTGTAAAGTCTTCCATAATTTTGGCTTCTGAGTTATCATTACATTAAATTTCTCTCACTACACTGCAACCTACAGTAAGGTATCCGTGATGCACAAATGTACCAGAAATTAGAAAGTAAAATAATGTATGAGTGTCCAGCAACAAAACACACTTTATTTTATTTTCCATTGTTACTGGACATTACTAAATTACTCATTTGGATAATGAACAGTAAATCTACAGTGGAAAGAGTAGAAAGCGTACATAATGTAGTCACTGAGTGCCATATTTTATGTCTGAGAGCGGCCCACCAGAGAGAATTTACTCAAAGATTGTTATTAGTAGATCGGTGGCATCTTCCATGATCTTTTCGTTAGCTTTCCATATCACCGACTGTAAAAAAGACTTCATCCTTCTTTCAAAAGCAGTTTCACAACGTAAACAAGCAAAAAATGCGCCGAAGTTTCTTCAGGGCAATCGAGTTTTCTGTGCAGCGTATAATCAAGGCCACCGAAAATAGATCTATCTTTCGGTGGTGTCGGTATAATGCTGTATGAGCCGCAGCCCAAAATCTTTAACCACGGCCCGTTGATGGCATGTCCTACATCGTTGCCAAAGTTATGGCTAACTTTAACCATATATAAAATTTTTAAAATCTACTGAGGCTAGAGGGCTGCAATTTGGTATGTTTGATGATTGGAGGGTGGTTGATCAACGTACCAATTTGCAGCCCTCTAGCCTCAGTAGTTTTTAAGATCTGAGGGCGGACGGGCAGACAAAGCCGGTACTATAGTTTTCTTTTACAGAAAACTAAAATTAGTCTTAGCTTGAAGTTTCAAACCACTTTCATCCCATCATCAATGTCATGAGACTCGTTGCCGCTTTATTCTCAACCACGTACAAATAGTTTCATGGGCTTGAAGGAATTCGAAAAATTTCAGTTTCTGCTTTAAGGAGAGAGAGAGAGAGAGAGAGAGAGAGAGAGAGAGAGGTGGTGTTTCTGAACGGAGGGCAACTAAAAGAAGACAAAAAAGGATTTTAAAAAAAGTGTAAAATAGATTCTTTATTAATGAGGTGAGGAAATAGCTTTCTCTCAGTTTGTTTATATATTTTTTTGTATGAAGTAAACAAAGCACACAGTAGAATTTCTAAATGAAGCATAAATGAAGCTAATCCACAGTGTTGTTTCATATTTCTTGATTTCAATCAAAATTCTTCAGAGGAAATTAAAAACGAATCGCAAGTACATTTTTTTATGGCGTATGAACGATATTCATTACTCATTATTGCAGGAAGGCACAATAAACAGAATACCTTGTTTTAGAAGAGAGTAAGAGAACATGTAAGGAAAATACACGTAATTTCAACCATGATGTGAGAAAAATGTTGTCTTGTAAGAATGCCATTCTGTTCGATAATAGAAGATTGCTTTCGAGTCTGAAATAAACTGTCCAAAGTTTTGCTTTCATATTACGGAAAATCCGGAAACAAATTCAACATAAACTGAAATCTTTAAACGAACCAGTAATGCTTTTCTTTGAAAACTGCAGCAAATTCATGGGCGTCGATACAGTCTGACTATCCCGAAGGTTTTCCGGTGCCAGAGGAGGAAAAGTTTTTTAATAGACAGAGTGGGGAATGTGTTAGCAATTTTACGAAAAACGTCGATTAAATTGTGCTTTTTGCAGATGTTTTGTTTCACGTTCCTTTGATACAGTGGCTTTTGATGACAAGAGTTTGATGACAATCGAAGATACAAAGAAGATGTTGCATATTCCGTCTTCCCTTATGTCATAACATGACTAGTACGTCTTCCGAACATCACTGTAGAAGACACGTCGGTATTACTGCTTACGATAACGAGGAAACACTACAAAGTGGTTTTAGATGACGGATCTTGGGGAACTGGAAACGTTGTGGTTTTAAGAAGAAATTTCTTTCAATGTACAGGGACATAAAGAGACTAAATTGTGAGAGATTTTGTCTTTAAAGGGATAATGGGAAGTTATTTTGTCGAGATCATCGGACGGTATTGGTAATTAAAGTAAATTTGGGTATGGAATGGGCAATGATATTTGTACAGAAAATATTATAACGAGGAAAAGCTGTAATTTGACGTATTTTTCTTCCCCTCTCTCTCTCTCTCTCTCTCTCTCTCTCTCTCTCTCTCTCTCTCTCTTCTTACTAAAATCTGTAAATACAAGTTTCTTGGAGCCAAACAAAAATATCGTCTTAGAGATGATCCATACACAATTATCATTACTCCTAGTCATGGACCTATAAGCTGTCGAAGTATGTAACATCAAAGATGTTGAATGTTGATGCTAAGAAGCTTTAGATATTCGAGGTCCCAATTAGCAGGAAAATGCACGAAAGATCATCAATTCACAATACATGAAGTCAATTTTCTCAGGAGGGAGCAGGTTGATGTTACTACATGAACAACATAAAAACTTCCGTCTTAAAAAGAAAATGAATGCTTTCACTGATATCAAAAGCATATCTAATTGTATTCCTTCATCTTTGTACTTCGCTATGGCGTTCATGTTTTGCTATGAGTTAAATCGCTTTTAGATAAAAGGAAGAAAAGATGTGATGAAAGCTTGTCGAGTCTGAAACCATTCGAGACTTTCAGTTTTCTGTTTTGCATTGGAAATATGATGCCATAATGCCTTGCAAAACTTGTTGGACGACATTTTCTTAATCATTTCTTGTTTTGGTGCAGATTTTGATTTTAAAACTAAGTAAAATAAAGCATCTAATTTTTCAAATTACATTATGTCCTATCCGCTTTAGTGAAGATATATATAGTAACTTAACGAAATTGTCAACTCTGTTGAAGAACTTACAGATTTTGGACTAAATAAAGCGATATAAGTTTTTTATGAATTCGTGAAATAGGAATAATAGTTTTTTAATTCTGTTTCTACCAACTTCCTCTGTTTTAGACCAGATCCATTTTTTATGATAAAGACCCATACACTTGGGAAAACTTCCAACTTAAACACAGTTAATGGGAGATGATCAATCAGGATCATATAGTCATCAGAGGATATAAGAAAATCAAAAGTGGTTCTGTGTTGGTATAACTGTTTTCTTGAGTGTCTTTGAAGGAGAAAAAACATACAAGAGAGAGAGAGAGAGAGAGAGAGAGAGAGAGAGAGAGAGAGAGAGAGAGAGAGAGAGAGAGGAGGAGGAGCAGCAGCAGCAGTAGCAGTTTTAGAACTTTACCTAATTCACTTTTCGGGTTTTTTCTTAAAATTCGAGATTAGGGAAAAATCTAATTAATTCCTGTGTCGCGTCCTTACCATTCTCTTGGGCTTGATGTAAACTTTTCTTAGGCCTAAGCATCGTTACGCTCATTAAATGCAATTGCATTAAATATACAAAACACTACATGTGTCTTCCGTTACCCTTCATCCTTGTGAGGATGGACGAGTTGAACAGCTGTCATGCAAGACAAATTTGGGAAGCCCTCAACGGTCCTATTCAACACGGTTACTCACCGAAGGACGTGGGGAACAAAGGGACACACGAGGAAGAGGAACAGGAAGACGAAGGGCTTATGCAAAGGAAAGGCAAGCGATCGCCACTCAGAACTGAAGGGTCCTTCCTACGGGCAATAAAAGCGTCTAGCTTAGAGTCAACACTGGCACCCTCTCCGGGAGTCCCTTATTGCGTTGGATTGGGACAATTTCTTCACTTAATGTTCTTGCTGACATTTCTTCCACCGTTTAGGAAATGGATCACACGATCTTATTATTATCATGCTTTTTATGTACTTGAACCATGAACAGAGTAGCGCTACGTAAAGCAGGAAAGCTCATAGCGAAAAGTGAAAATGAAGTAATTGTTTTTCAAACACATTTGAGCCTCCTGCCTAATTAAATCTTCAGAATATCACAAAACGGTAAATGGGTTCAACCTTTAATCCTTTGCGCTACAAATGACAAATAACTGGTAGTGATGATTTATACATGTTCCATGTTAAGCTCTTCGTTGGATGAGTCGGTAGAGCTGCGGAATATCTTTTGAAATTCATTTCCCGCTATAATATGGTTCGGATTCCACAACCTAACCAATTGGTTCTTGTAAAATTAAAGCCCTAGGAGAGCTGTTAATCAGCTCAGTGGTCCTCTTATTCTTCATTGGCCGGTCCGAGAAACTCGCGGCCAACAGAGTGGTCTCTCGCCCAACGGAGCCTTGTAAAATTAAAGCATGTCTCTGAAACTGGGGACATTTAGTTAGTAGTGTATTGACACTAAAACAGTAATTTTTTCCTTTGTTATGAGAGACACTTGGAGAAGCAGGCCAAACTGATGATGGTAACTGCTGTCAATCGTCTTTGATAGTACAGAAATGCAATATTAGTAGTTTCAAAGCTCTGCATTAGACGAAAATCTACTTCTATTGCCTTTGTAGTAACAAAAAATAGCGATGACACTTCAGGCACAAACCTTTGGAAAATTTAATACTTTAAATGGAAAACCTCCTGTTTTATACATCAACACTTTATTTCATATTGGTTACTATTCACATGATTGTTTTGTACACGTATTACATGTGTACAGTAGATAAATAGAAGCTGTATTGTACTGCAAACAAGCAGTTTCCATTATGGTAAACGGTCAGGCGGTACATTGTTCCCAGCGGCTTGTACCAAAAAATATATTGTATTTCCTTTTTGTCCCAAGATAGTATGAAATTGAATTGCCGAGGGAAAAGAATTTTTGACTTGTTCTCCATTCCCAAACAAAGGAATATTTTTTTTTTATCTCAGATCTCACAGAAATAAAGAATGGGCGATGAAAAAAAATCTTCCGTAACGGCAGAGGCTTTTGTATTCATTATGATTTACGGCCTCTTGCGTAACCAAACTTATAAGAACAGTTTTGTATCTTTTTTTTTTTATATTTCTTCTAGGACCAAAAGTTAGCATCGAACAAGCATAGTGCAGTTACGTTTTCCAGTCTGCTTTCATTTAGTAAATTCTGACTGGTACTGGTAATTCATTCTCTGAGGAAAAAATAATTATGGATGCTAAACTGGTATATCATTTATAAAACGCGGCAATATTTTAGATATATTCTTTCATAAGGAAAAATAACTAGAGATCATAAAATCTATTGAGCAACTTTCCTAAAAGAGAGGCACTTTGGTAATTGACAGCCTTACTTATACTATTTTTTTTTTATATATTTCAAATACCGGTCAGTGTTATCTCTGCTAGGAATAAGACCATAACTATTATTTTTGAAATGTATCATGACATGGTTGCAAACAATATATAATTAAAACGAAATAGTAAAACCATTAAGACTCACAATCAGAGAGTGAGCTTTAGTACATTAAGAAAGGAAAGCGGTCTTTGGCATTCAAAACCCCTCTTCCCACTTTTATTGAACTTCATTTTCTCTGTCTCTATCGGGACCATTTGAAAATATATCTCACCTAACGTAAAGAAGACTTTGATGCAAAATTGAACGGAAAGCATATAACGTCATCAATAAAAACATTTAAATTATATTAATACGGTTACTAACAGCATAAATGATTCTAGATACGCTTTGAACATTTAACCATAATTACGTCATATATGTATAATTATAAATCAACGAGATTTTAAATATTTTTGAACGGGGTGTTTTGAAAATGATTCACTGTCAATGAACAAAGTTAAATGCAAGATCGAATCAGTTTGGTAGATAGCTCTTATAACTCAATTACGTTAGTTAAGATAGACGATAAGGTCTACCGAACTCTTTCAGGCTAGTGATAACCATTATATTTTCTTCAATTATCGAGAGAAGATGGATATTTCCCAGTTACCTTATCAAACACAGGTCTATGGAAAAAGAAAGCAAAGGTGGCAGCGGGGTGGGGGTTAACACCGAGGCGTGTTACAGGATGAGTCATCGCTGGCAAAGCCAAGTTTTCACTTAACATTTCCAGCGCGATTTCAGAGCAGACGGATAAAAAGCTGAAATGCAAATTTTATCGGATAATAATCTCTAGTTCTTTATGAAGAAAATGTGAGTCTGTAGCCCCTTCCTTATTACCCTACCCCTTCTTAACAACCCCACTTCCTCTTTTAACAGTTATGTTATTTGCCACCTGTCGCTGAACGACCAAATTTCGGCTGTTCTCTTATACTAGGCTTTTATGGCATCATAACTGCAAAATGACATCTTTTGTAAAGTTGTCCTCATTCACGTTTTATTCTCGTACCATTTTACTTTTCGACATTAAGGACCCATCACTGCCTAATATTCTCATAATTATGATTCACTCAATTGCTCTGTTACTTGTTACCAAAACATAAACTTGATTATTGATGTAATCTGATATTCACATACAAAATAAAAATTGCACTTCACTTAACTCGAATATTAACCCTTCCCCAAGAAAACAAAAATAAAGTCACTGGCATTTTTTTTTATCGCCGTGTGCAGCGAATGTGAACAGTAAATGATCAAGGTAATTCAGACAGGATTTATTCTTCACTGGCTCTGACAGAATCTAATTTCAAAATTTCTGAATTATCCTCCATGCGTGATATCACAGTATGAATTCAGAAAGCAACCAGAATATGTTCTTTGCCCAGAAAATTTTCCAGCCAGCTTCATTTGCTGCTTTGTTTTTTAGATTACACAAAGTTGTACAAGATAAATAGTTGATTAGTTTAAAATGCTCACCTCATAAGATGCCTCATATTTTAGATTATACAGTGTTGAAAAACAAAATAATTGTTGGAAGTATATATGTATGTATACGTTCATGAATATGCGTACAGTGTTGACTTCATTTGAACTTCGCGTATGTACATAATTTTCACTGTCAAACATTGTTTACTCTCATAATATGAAAGTAAATTAAGCTTGATTAAGACGGAAAAAGGTCCAGACCTTCCGAGTTTAGGTAAGTTAAATTTTATCATCTTCATTTCTGATCATTCCTTAAATAAAGCTGTGATCATTAACACACAACGTTTGTTTAGATAGATCATCGCGTTAATGTGTGGAATGAGAACATCGATGGCAGATAATGAAATGAATGTCAAACTTCTTGACTACTGAATCAATGATACTTGGTTTTGTTAATTCCTATTTAATATAATCAGAAAATTCAAAAAATGCTTTTCTTTCCAAATGATAAAAAAAATCTTGATTAATAATTTTCAATGATATCAAAAAATGGTTTAGACAGTCACCACGAGATGGGATTAAGTAATACCTGGATAAATGGGACAGTCAGTTCAATAATCCTTGGATGACAGGGGCAGACAGTACAGTAATAATACCTGAATAAATGAGACAGTCACCACAGTAATACCACCTGGATGAAAGGGACAGTCAGCACAGTAATGCTTGGATAATTGGGACAGCCACCACTGTGATACCTGGATAAATGGGCCAGCCACCACAGTAATGTATGGATAAAATGGACAGTCACCACAGTAATAACTGGATAAGAGGGACAGTCAAAACACTAATACCTGGATAAAAGGGACAAACAACACAGTAATGTCTGGCTAAATGGGACAGTCACCACAGTAATACCTGGTGGACATTCACCACCGTAATGCCCGGTTAAAATGGACAGTCACCACAGTAATACCTGGATACAAGGGGCAGTCAGCACAGTAATGCCTGGATAAAAGGGACAGACAGTACAGTAATTATATGGATAAAAGGGACAGTCACCACATTAATGTCTGGATAAAAGGGACAGTCAGCATAGTAACACCTGGGTAAGAGGGAGCGACAGCTTAGTAATACCTGGATGAATGGGACAATCAACACAGTAATAAATGGATAATTGGGAGAGTCACCACAGTAATACCTTGATAAAAGGCACAGTCAGTACAGTAGCATCTGGATAAATGGGACAGCCACCACAGTAATAACTTAATAGATGGGACAGTCACTACAGTAGTACCTGGATAAAAGGGACAGTCAGTACAGTAATACCTGGATAAATAGTGACCGTCAGTACAGTCATACATTGAAAAATAGGACAGTCTTCACAGTAATACATGGATAGATAGGACAGTCATCACAGTAATGTCTGGCTAAATGGGACAGTCAACACAGTAATATTTGGATAAAAGGAACCGTTAGTAAAGTAATTCCTGGATAAGAGGGACAGTCACCACAGTAATAGCTGGATAAATGGGACAGTCAGAACAGTAATGTTTGGATAAAAAGGCAGTCAGTAGAGTAATTCATGGATAAATGGGACAGTCTTCACGAGTAGGTGCATGGAAAATTTTTCTGAGTCCTTCAGTTTTGTCTGGCAAATGGGACAGTCAGCTAGCATAATATATTGGATATAGGGATATTATATATAATTTATGGATATATAGGGATATATATACATATATAGCTGGATAAATGGGACAGTCAAAAAATCACAGTAGATGGACGTGACAGTCAGTAGAGTAATTCATGGATAAATGGGACAGTCAGTAGTTCAGTACTGATTTTTCTGAGTCCTTCATTTTCCTGTGGGATTCGTTTATATATATATATATATATATATATATATATATATATATATATATATATATATATATATATATATATATATATATATATATATATATATGTATATATATATATATATATATATATATATATATATATATATATATATATATATAAAAAATACAAACGTCCTTTAATACGTGACTCTAGTGTAAAAATATATTTTCATATATAGGTAAATGAAGGGAAGTTTAGCTGATAATAAGTCCGTCGTCCCGTGGGACGACGGACTTATTATCAGCTAATATATATATAATATATATATAAAATATATTATTTCCGAGGTATATATATGAATTGATATTAAAGGACGTTTGTATATATATATGATTGTATATGAATCACGGTGATGTGATAAATAGTCATATATATATATGTATGTGTATATATGACCCCGACCTCTCATGGGGTCTACTTACACTGGTTCGTCTGCAGTACTGTGGGTCATGCATAAATAAATTTAACAGTGATCTATATTATCTAAAACTTACACAAGGGCCCGAGTATGTACTGAACTAAAAATTACAGTAACTTAGCGGTAACCCGCAGCAACGGAGGAATAGCGCGAGACGATCGGCAATAGCATGTCATTGCCCTCCGAGTGCCAGAGCCCGAATCCCCCAACGGCGGCCTAGGGTGGGCAGCTGGGCACGCTCAGGGGCATTTTCCTACCAGGGATATCTGACCAATCGTAGGTCAGAAATACCCACGCCAAAAGTTAACGGTTTTTGGGGGATATTTGGGGGGTGCGTGTTCCCTCACGCCCTGACCGTTGGAACAGGACAATGTCTCCTTGTCCTACAAACTTCGCCATTACAGCTCACACAATCTGAGACCTCGGGAAATTGTGACGAACTTTCCGGAATGGTTCATATATATATATATATATATATATATATATATATATATATATATATATATATATATATATATATATATATATATATATATATATTGATAAGGATGAAGAGAGAGTTTTTTCCCTTGCTATCGACATCCAGATTTCTGTGAAAGTGCGTCCTTTTTAACTCTAGTGTACCTGTACAGACAGGTAGGAAGAAATACACAGTCAGGCAGACAGACAGATGAAAGAATTACTACACAGAACCTAATGAGCTATTTTCTTGAGATCACTCTCTCGCCTCTTCAAGGTAATTACGACACTTTTGGCATTTGTAACACGTGTAAGACAATTCTTTGATAATAATTATTGACAGACTCTTCTTTTATTAAGATTGGGAAGATGATAAATGAATCCACATTTGTTTGAGGGAGAAGTAAAATGAAAGCTCGAATTTAGGCAAATCATAACTACCACTTATTTAGATATTATAGAGTTAATACAAAGTTACGGACGGTTATTTCTATTATTATCATAACCAATAAAACTAACTCTTACATATTGTTATCCCTACTATCACTGTCAGTATCGGAAATAATTGGTCTAAGAATTTACCTTGAATACGAACTTTCCCTGTAATTTCTGTATCCTCATAGGAAGACCGAACTTCAGTTCCAGTCGTAATTAACTTTTTTTTAAATATGGATAAATAACGTACCTATACTAATGCATCAAATTTTCCCGGAAAGCCTTTGAACAAAGCATCTAATATTTACCAGAATCCCTCCCTTCCACAAATCATGAATCTTTCCTTGAGGTAATTTTCTGGCGGGTACGCTCATCAAGAGCTAACTCGCCGGTAATGAATAATCCAGGGCGTTAATTAGGCCTTTGGATAAATTCTTAAGCGGCTTTGAAAGATGAATTGCATAGACATCAGTAATGAAGTCTAATGCATCATAGAAAACAAAAAGTAGAAAATAAAAAAAAGGGACGTTTAATGTTTGTTTTAGCTGGCCGAAATTAAGGTGTAAAGATTTTGCACTGATGAAGAATTTAGAAGTACGTTCACAAACAATTAGCCGATTTTGTGTGATCTCATTCAAGAAATACGCTTTCTTTAATGTCGCAGTAGTAAGCGCAAAAGCTTGCTTAGATGAAAATGTACAGTTTTTATTACGTGTACCTCTCTCTCTCTCTCTCTCTCTCTCTCTCTCTCTCTCTCTCTCTCTCTCTTCAAATTCCTGATATTGCTGAGTAATGAACATCCCCATTTAATTTCACATTAAGTTTGAAATAATTATGTCTCTTCTTTCTCGAAGATAATTTTTCACAAAACATAATTAGGTAGCCTAACCTACAAATGGTCCTGAATAATTAACGTACTGTGAATAGTCTTGAGACTTACGAAATATCCTCTCTTTCATTTATCATCAACGTAACTCATTTCGGTTAAATAATAAACCAACGTTATGGTTCTTATCCAGTTCCTCAGAATTTAGTTTCTCTCAGCCAAGGTCAGAATCGAATGCCACAGGACTGAACAAAGGAAGCTCTTAAATCAGTTGGAAATGGCAACACAACCGCCACAAACCACCGTCACAGCCAGTGTCAAAATCTTCGTTAACCCGCAAATCACAAATGTTACCCCAAGTAAAGATTAATTAATACTCCGTCGTTTTCAGAAGCCATCTGAAAATGGTGATTGGTGTCAACAACACAGAACCTATCTCCCCACGAAGGTGGTCTTCCCAAACGGAGTACAAGGCCTTGTATAAACACAGACCTAATGTATCCCGTCGGAGAAGAAATAAAGCTGGCTTGACATTTATCTTCGCAAATGACTATTTACTCTCTGGTGGATCTGGAATTGCTGTATTATGGAAGTTTGCCAAGCTCCATCTCTGTTTTGCCGCTCCGATGTCATCCCCATCTCGGGGGGTCCCCTTCATCGCTCTCCCTCCCCTATTCCCTCTCATCTATCCTTCCCGGAATTTCCCCCTCTACAACCCCCACCTTCCCTCTATGTCCGCCGCACGTCTAATAACAGCAATATCTCGCTTTCTGTCGAATCTGTTCTCATTACTTCTAGGAAGGAAGAGAAAACAAGATTCGGAAGAAATCGGCATTTCTCTCGCGCGGGAATATAGGTTTAATGGATTCCAAGCGATGAGTCGCTTATGGTACTGAAGGGAGACGAAGAAGGGAGAGTGAAAATAGACGACAAGTGAACAGGTCTTAAGGAAAAATTTGTCCAATTAATGAAAACCTCCCTTGTGTTTCTATTGAAAGGAGAATTATATTAGTTTCAAATAAAGTGATTATGAACGGTTTTTCCTAAAGTAGTTTAATCCATGATTTGAAAATTCTGTTTTTTTTTTTTTTTTTTTTTTTTTTTTTTTTTTAATGAAGGCTAGCCAACGACATGGCCCGAACACTTAGAGAAAAAGGGTGAGAGAGAGAGAGAGAGAGACAGAGGCGGAGGAGGAACTGGCGGAACCTAACACCAACGAAACGGGAATTTCTATTTAGAATAAAAGGAAAAAACTGGATATATGTCTCTGTGTATGGTAGCACATTTCGTGAGTCGATCTATTAAAATATAATATAATACTGGTACCACTACAGCTGACACTTGCTATACAGAAAACCATTTATTGTTCTAGAAAACGCTCAACCCCTGAATAATGGCTAAAACTGCAGTTCACAAACTAGTCAATCTCTCACTTCAGAGGTTTTACGGCTTCCATGCTTATTACCGGCTATTTATAGCATCAATTTCGTGGAAAAGCTTTATAGATAATTTCTGAATTCCGATAATATTAACATTGATCAACCATGTTAGTATAATAATCTACGGCAGTGTAACGGAAGTGAACTGACTGGTCAAAATACGAGCTGCAGAAAACTCAGCGAAAGCTCTTCAGGATGACAACTGCAAGAGTGTGGCGTCTTTCATCTTTCAGTCGGAGACGAAACTCCCCATTAGTAATTACAAGATGAACTTCAATTTATGCAAAGCGCATCGTAGACGCAACAGACATACCTTGTTTCCCATTAGCAATATTGTAAACAACAGACATGCCATGTATTATTCACTAACTAACATTAAGGTACGTACTTCTGAGTGAGTTTGGGGAGATCGCTTCCTGGGAATCTTTGGTTCATGCACGACCGCACTCTACTTGACTAAAACGCATGCTGTTTGTCTTGCGTTTTAGATTTCTTTTTAAGGGTACGAATGTAATTAGTTAGATTACATCTGTAATGTTTTATGTTTAGTTTTGCGAGTACATTACCATGATAAACTGTCAGTTATGAGTTGCTTCATAACAAAATTTCAAACAAACATTTGGGTATGACTCAAGTCTGAGGTGGGAGGTTGATCAGTAGCGATAAAATCCATAAAATTATCATTATTTTCATATCTACTTTGTAGTTTCTTGTTTTATGACAAATTTCATATATTTTATCGTCCGTCTATTTATCTATCTTCCCACTTTCTGTTCACCAACACTTACAGAGTAACAGCATTAGGCAAACAAACTTTAAGTAGCTTATGTATCTTGTTTCTGGAAAAATAGATGTTTTACGTCAATAGGGATTTCACGTTGTTAGCTCTGTTCTTTTTTTTTTTATCGCAGTATTTTTTTTTTTTTTTTTTGTACAGTTAACTGGAAAAGGAGCTATTCAATTTAGAACTATTGTTTGGAAGTGTAAGTAAAAGTATACCTTAGTTTTACCAGACCACTGAGCTGATTAACAGCTCTCCTAGGGCTGGCCCGAAGGATTAGACTTGTTTTACGTGGCTAAGAACCAATTGGTTACTTAGCAACGGGACCTAAATTAGCAACTTGACCTTAACTGAAAAGGACATAATCCCACTTTATGAAAAGTACGGGTCTTCCATGGACGTGACTGTCACAGAAAGGTTCAACACATAACTATATTTTTCGAAATGAAATTTACAGCATAAAATTTTATGTATGGCTAAAGCATGAAAGTCATAATCTACTTAGTGCCTTATGTTGCATGAAGGCTTATTATCAAGCGATCAAAACAAAGAAGCTGGTACAGGGATTCAGAGAGAAGCAGTATGTCAAGAATGTAGTGATTAGGACAGTAAAATGAATATCACAAAGGGGGGTTATTCCTCAATTTCGTCGTCGACAGGTTTTCTAGGTGCCTTCAGTCCAATTTAAATATTAATTGCCTTTTTAATTGGAATGCTGATATCATTTTCGAATTGAGTTAACTGTCAATTCAT
>NC_089744.1:13140000-13142500 GCF_040412425.1 Macrobrachium rosenbergii
TGGCATGACATCACAGACAAGGAAGCGGCATTCTCCTCTCACAAGCACATGCTGACGGGAGAAATGTGTCAGAATTATTTGTAACCAAGAGCCATACAGGGTTTTCCACATTGCATCAGTGAATAGTCTAAGAGATTAATTGGTGTAAGGTCAGTAAGGGACGTGTATTGCTTTAGAAGTATATTCCGAAAGCTTTTTAGTTTTACTTTTGGCTGCCATATATGACAACTACTGGTCATGATTATACAGTACACACACAGACACACACATGTATATATATATATATATATATATATATATATATATATATATATATATATATATATATATATATATTAGATATTTGTCATATGAAACTACTTTTAAAGTAATTTATTTATTTATTTTAAGTTTCTTATTTTATTTATTACGGCGTCAATAACATAGATGTTGTGATGCCAGTTTTAGTAGCTATAATGAATAATAATGTAATCACCACAGCTATGTAATTACATTGGGTGGATACTACACTCCTTGCGTATTGTTTTTCTACTATTAGTCTTTTAGTGGCAAAGTCGTTAAAACTATAGATTGCCAGCTGTCTAACCTGGTGATCTGGATATACAGCTGGGTTCAAAATTTATCAGTCAAACTTGGTATGTATAAAGGGAGATTGTCCATGTGTTCCATCTGTCTGGCAAACATTGACATTGATGATGTAGAAAAAAAATGTCTTTGTAGTACATCCCAGACATTTTTCTTACGAGTTATCAGTGACCGGATTTTTATTAATATCAAAAATAGAATTTTCACAATTAACTCAGATATATGGAAAAAAGTATATATTCCCTTTTTACCTGAAAATATGATTCATACGACAGAGATAAAAGTGATTATCCTCTAAATTTACGATTTCGTTAAATGATGCATATTCGAGTTATAAGAAAGAAAAGGAAGTAAAATGTGAAATATAAAACTCTGCTTTTAATCCCCCGTTCTGTTTCCTCGTTTTATTTGCGAAATTCCCTTCTCTTCCAAAAGGTTTCATGTAATACAGAATTTTACCGGGGGAAAGTAGTAAATAATCTCTCGACCCATTGGTCTGAAAGAATAACTTCTGCAATAAAAATCATACTTTAGCAGATCCAAGGATCTGATAACCTACCATAGTTTTGCTGGATACTGGAGAATGCTTAGACAGGACTGTGCGTTCTCTCTCTCTCTCTCTCTCTCTCTCTCTCTCTCTCTCTCTCTCTCTCTCTCTCTCTCTCTCTCTCTCTGTGCTCGTCTGTATTTCTGACTTTGCATGTTATATTGAGGTATCTTTTATTCCTGAGAGTTCCAGCAAAGCCGAGAGGAGTTCTCAATTTAAAACCTGATATCAGGATACAGGAAAACTGCTACAGTTAGGAGGACCTTGCATACTGAAACGATTTCAGATTTCAATCATTTACTCATTTCATGCATACTGTGTCAATTCTCTGATGAGAAACGTTTTCCATATCTTTTATGGTCTCTTATCCGCATGTTACGTTTTACAAGGGGTTCCAAGATTCAGGATATTTAACTTACAGACCTATTGATTATTCTTTTACTTCAAAGCATATTAAAGACGTGTGATAGAAAATTACAATTATTTCTATTGTAAGATCAAAGAATGTGTCGCTGTAAGGGATGCTATGATATGGAACATCTGTCACTGTTTGCCCTTTTCTTAAGTTTCCAGCTTTTTAGTTTTCTGTAAAAGAAAACTATTGAGATGGCTTTGTCTGTCCGTCCGCGCTTTTTCTGTCCGCCCTCAGATCTTAAGAACTACTGAGGATAGAGTGCTGCAAATTGGTGTGTTGATCATCCACCCTCAAATCATCAAACATACCAAATTGCAGCCCTCTAGCCTTAGTAGTTTTTATTTTATCTAAGTTTAAAGTTAGCCATGATCTTGGGTCTGGCACCGCTATAGGTGCCAACAACACAGGCCACCAACGGACAGTGTCCGAAAGTTTCATGGGCCGCGGCTGAGAGTTACATGGGCCGTGGCTGAGAGTTTCATACGGCATTACATGTTGTACAAAAAACTCGATTGCTCCGAGGACGCTTCAGAGCATTTTTTACTCGTTTTATTTCTAAACCTTTTCGTATCAATCTTACCCTTTTTCGTTGCTTTCTCAATTCGAATCCATGTGAAAATGTCAAAATACACCCTTTGATACAAAAGTCAATATTAGTATTTTTAAAAAATCGCTTACTTTAACATTAACTTCAAGCATCGAAGTTTCCATCCGTTCACATACACAGTGATTGTTTAAAATTTCATATGCAAGCGTCATTCTATGAAATATAAGCGAAATTAATAGAACAGTGTATTTGGTTCTGTGAAAAAAGCTTTTTATATTGTAACTGGCGCATATTACTAAAGTTTATCTTAATTGGCCAAAACAACTGGATTGAAACAGATAGCTCTTTAAGCACATTTTATTAATGACAGAATTACAACTTGACTTTTCATCGAACGGAAACTTGT
>NC_089744.1:13147500-13180000 GCF_040412425.1 Macrobrachium rosenbergii
TATTTCATATTTCAGGATTATCAAACATGGTTAGGACCTACAAAAGAAAGACAGATAGAGCTGATAGGTGTAACACAGCAATTTTGGAGTTGGCAGCCGAGCGTGTCATTTGTCATAAAGAGAGTTTACGAAGAGTGGCTAAAGATTACCAGGTAGGTCTAGATTACTTGATTTCGCTTATATTTTTCATTATATGGATGGTTGATATATATATATATATATATATATATATATATATATATATATATATATATATATATATATATATATATATATATATATATATATATATATATATATATTTGATTGAATGAAATTGACACTAATCACACCTTCTTTTTCATTTCAGATCAGTTTTATGACCTTACATCGATACTGCAAAAACAACAAAGGTGCTAGGCTAGCCCTATTTTCTGCTGGATGCAAACAACCAAGACTGATATTTAGTCCTACTCATGAGAAGTTACTGGTTGAGTACATATTAAAGGCTTCAAAATTTATTATGGGTTGACACCTAAAGAAGTACGGGCATTTGCATATGAATTTGCAGTTAGTAACATAATCAAAGTACCAACAAATTGACTAGAACACAGATGGCTGACCAGACTGGTTTTCTTGTTTCATGAAAAGGAACCCTACTCTCTCACTGAGAACACCAGAGGCAACAAGTCTTAGCAGGGCCACAAGCTTCAATAGACACAATGTTGGACTCTTTTTCAATAAGCTTGGTGAAGTTTTGCAAAGACATAAATTTCAGTGTCATGATATCTATAATATAGATGAGACAGGCATAACCACAGTGCAGAAACCAACTCGCATTGTTGCTGGTAAAGGAGCCAAGCAAGTAGGAGCGATGACATCTGGAGAGAGAGGAGCTCTTGTGACACTAGTTACTGCGATCAGTGCTAGTGGTAACACAGTTCCACCAATGTTTGTGTTCCCTCGAGTTAATTTCAGGGATCATTTTATCAGGGATGGACCTCCTGGATGCATTGGAGCAGCACACCAATCTGGATGGATGACTGGGAAAACTTCATAATCTTTTATGAAACATTTTGTGTCAGTGACAAGGTGCACAAAAGACAAACCTGTTCTAATCCTTCTGGACAATCATGACTCCCATGTAAGTTTAGAGCTGATAGACTACTGCAGGGACAATGGAGTTGTCCTTGTTACTTTCCCACCTCACTGTTCACACAGGCTTCAACCTTTGGATGTAAGTGTTTATGGGCCCTTTAAAAGTACTTTAATGAATCATGTGACAGCTGGCTGAAAATCATCCTGGGAAGACAATGACCATATATGATTTGCCAGGAATTGTTGCCAGTGCATTGCCTAAGGCCACAACAATGGACAACATACAAAAAGGTTCAAGGTGACAGGTATTTTCCCTACAATCGGGATGTCTTTGGGGACGATGAATTTCTTCCTGCTGATGTTACTGATCGTCCAGAAGAAAATCCACAGGATATACCTGTAGTTGTAGAAGCCACAGAACTGGGTAATGAAACCAAAGCAAATAATGAAAGCCCATTACAACCTACTAAAGTTTGCATAGGCTACATGATTCCTACCTGTGAACCTCCTCAGGACCATCCAGCTCCCCATAACAAAACAAGCCTCGAGAATATGATTCCAAACCCTGTTGCAAGCACAAGCAAGGATGGTTTAGATAGACCTTACAAATTCCAATCACCTCCTTCTATAAAGACAGAACAAAGACCTATAGGAGAAATCAAAACTCCAGAGGAGCTGCGACCATTCAAAAGGCTAGCCCAAGAAAGGCTCAAAGATGCAACAAAAGAAAACGCCACACAGCAATACTAACAGACATGCCTGAGAAGATGAAACTACAGAAGCACAATGAGGATTCACAAGGAAAAAGGCTCAAGAGTAAAACCTGTAAAAGGAATCTGAACAACAAAGGGTTTCTGAAGTCTGTGAAATAAGAACAGAAAGAACATTGAAGATTATTGGTGTCTTGCATGTGGTGGTGAATGGTCAAATTCAGCCTCAGGAGCAATGGGTGCAATGCATCAAATGCAAAGATTGGGCCCATGAAAGTTGCACAAATGAAAGTGTTCATTATGTATGTGACCTCTGTAAAATGAAGTGTTAACTGATTTCATTTGTTTTTAAGGATATGAATCTTTTTATATTTTGTAACAACATACCCCATGGTCTGTAACAACTTGCCCTGCATATGGGGCAAGTTGTATACAAAAAGTTTTTCTGCAATTTTGTATTATATTCAGAATTGAAAAAAAGTATATAACCTTTTTGTTACATGATTATGATAGCACATACAATAAACTTTTCACAGCATAAATTTGATTAAGTTTCCTTCATTAGATATTGAATTAGAGGCAAAATTGTAAAATTGTTACAACTAGCCCCGGTCTCCCTATATATGTATGTATATATATATATATATATATATATATATATATATATGTATATGTATATATATATATATATATATATATATATATATATATATATATATATATATATATATATATATATATATATATATATATAAGTACGTGAAAGCTAGAATAAGGGTAGGTCCTTATAACAGTCTTGGACTAGCATGGTAGTACACTTTCGATATCCAGGTGCTGAATGCAGCTACACGTATCAGATGACACACCAAATTAGTTTGACCGTAATGAATAATTACAAGGAAGATATTTACAAAATCATTTTATTGTTATTAAAATTGTTATTAAAATTCAAATAGCCAAATATTTTCAAGTTTAATCGAATGAATGATTCGAGTCATAAATCGTCTACTTATTTACAGTGATAATAAAAACGTAAGCAATAAAATTCAGTCATAAATATGTAGGATTACTGAACACAAAACATTGCTTCACTATAGTACATATTTAGTGACCTAAAAAAAACTTAAATTCGTCGTTGTCAGCATTCCAGGAAGAACTCCCAAAGCCTGAGTAAAGTAAATGTTGTTTTTTCCTTTCGGAACTGACAGCCGAAACCAATATATGGATTACATTTGCATAGAGACTTCAAGTGAGATAAAGTGTCTCGTAACAGAAATCTAAGAAAAAAAAAACTGTGTGGGTATGCTGGTGTATGCGTGGCTGGTGTTTCTAGAGCAGTGATTCTCTCTCTCTCTCTCTCTCTCTCTCTCTCTCTCTCTCTCTCTCTCTCTCTCTCTTCCTCAAGAACTAATTGTGGCTGATGAGCTGGTTAACACCCCCTGCCCCTCTCTCTCTCTCTCTCTCTCTCTCTCTTCCCCAAGACTAACTGTGGTGATGAGCTGGTTAACCTCTCTCTCTCTCTCTTCCCCAAGAACTAACTGTGGCTGATGAGCTGGTTAACCTCTCCTCCTCTCTCTCTCTCTCTCTCTCTCTCTCTCTCTCTCTCTCTCTCTCTCTCTCTCTCTCTCTCTCTCTTCCCCAAGAACTAATTGTGGCTGATGAGCTGGTTAACCTGCCCTCCCACCCCTCTCTCTCTCTCTCTCTCTTCCCCAAGAACTAACTGTGGCTGATGAGCTGGTTAACCTCTCTCTCTCTCTCTCTCTCTCTCTCTCTCTCTCTCTCTCTCTCTCTCTCTCTCTCTCAAGAACTAATTGTGGCTGATGAGCTGGTTAACCCGCCCTCCCCGCCCCCTCTCTCTCTCTCTCTCTCTCTTCCCCAAGAACTAACTGTGGCTGATGAGCTGGTTAACCTCTCTCTCTCTCTCTCTCTCTCTCTCTCTCTCTCTCTCTCTCTCTCTCAATTTTACATCAGCTTCTTTTTTGTTTTACCTTGACACACTTGACCCTTTAAACAAAACTTCACCCTCCTAACAAGTGTTTTACATTACCTTCCTCATAGCCAACATCGTTCCCCGGCAGTATCTCCCGTTGTTTCTCGTTGTTTCTCGCCAGTTTATGTCCTCGGAGCGATCGTATCGTCTTCGCCACCTCCTCTTCGAGAGACGTCTCGTCCTCTTTCCTCCTGACTTTATGAGGGTTGTCTGGTAACAGTGTCACGCTCCTTATGGACTTTTTGCCATGTCTGTTGCTCCTATTGATTTCAGTAATAATGATATGAAAAGTATAGGAAAGGGGGTAACTTTGTCAACGCATGTGTTGAATATGTGGAAACGAGTATTGCCTAAAAGTTTTTACGGCGTGCAATATAATGAGATCATCTCATATAACGCAGTTTACTATCATTTTTATGTAACTTATGCATACTGTGATGAGAAACGAAGAGTAATTATACGCGTCAATCTATATAATAATAATAATAATAATAATAATAATAATAATAATAATAATAATAATAATAATAATAATAATAATAATAATAATAGCCTTACCCACAATAAATTGAAATTGTTATACCAACCATAAAGCAATGGCTTCATTCATTTTTTTATTTATCAAGTAACATTTTCTACCTAAAGAACCATAATAAGAATGACGATTTTGCCCTATTATACAACAAAATTTATGTTTCATTAATTGCATTCATACATCGTTGTCTAGAATTTGTACTTGGGGGATAACAGCTAGGTTGTTGTACGTTGTCAATCCGCGCTGCAGTTGGAGAAACCAATTGTCGATGATATGTAAAGTTGTCGATGGCCTGGAGTTATAACAAATACAGATAATTTAAGAACTGTCAATAAAATTACAGAAAAAATGGGTCTATCTGCTTTTAGATATTGCCTTTAACAACTGATACAAATTGATTTTCATGGCATATCTGGGAACAATTTTTTTATATAATGAAACTTGATGAAATCTTGTGAAGTAAACACATATCTCTAATTATGATTACCAGTTTCATGTTTCCAGTAAAGCAATCTGTAAATTAATCTTTCAGAACGGCTTAGAAAAAAGTGAAAGCTGATATATATATATATATACAGTATATATATATATATATATAATATATATATATATATATATATATATATATATATATATATATATATATATATATATATATATATATATATATATATATATATATATATATATATTGCAATTTTTGCTTGTAAACAATAAAAACAGTCAGATCATACATAAAGAAAGAAATATAGTAAAATCTTGGAAGTTCAGTTCTCAATGGTAAGCGTTCGAAAGACCAATTGTCCTATTGTGTAGGAACCTTACATTCACTGCGAAGTTTTTCAGACTCCAGAAAAGCCGTCACAGACTGGGCCACCCGGTCAGTGATGGCTGACTGGGTGACCAGTAGAGAAACCATCGTATTCGCCAAAACCTTCAGGTAACCTTAGGGTCTTCAATGGGAGGATTATCTCTATGAGGGGTCAATGCGTGTAACATGTACTTCTAGTCTAGGAACGTCTCATCCCGTTTCTGGGTGGTAAAAAAAAAAAAAAAAAAAGTTTTGCTTCAGATTTATTTTTTCTTGTCTAAATTTCTTTACAACAGCTTGATTTTTTCTTGTCTAAATTTCTTTACAACAGCTTCTTGATAGTTCTTTCTCATAATGTATAATGTATTTAGGTTGACATACAGTCTATTACAAACATTCCATCTGCAAATAAAGAAAAATAAGTAGAGCTCATAAATAAGACAAAGGTTTCAAATCAACACTTTATTTAAACTTCTAATTATTCTCTTTACAGATAAAATTTGCATAACTTTCTAATAACAGTAATGATATTAAAGACATGGTAACTACAGATCCCCAAATACATCATGCAGATTGCAAAAAGATATTTTAAGGCGTCATGCAGACTACGAAAATAATATTTTAAGACATCATGCAGACTACGAAAAATGAACACATTACAAAGCAGTGCAAATTCAGAAAATCATGAAATAATATGATTTATTGCTGTAGTCAATTCACATCGACCAATCTGTTTATCTTATACACTTGGCGGAATTTATTCAACTAGCAATTTTCAGCCCATTGTCCGTTTTGCGTAATTTATTTCATACGGCTCTTCATAGTATCTGCTTACTTCTCAAGTTCCATCTTATCTATATCGTCTTCAGAGTAAATTCATTTTTTTCATTTCACTCACAGCGACTAAACATTTTATTAATTTGAAATCTTTGATATAGTATTTTGCCGCGATATTGTCAATAAAAAAGTTGGCTAAGGTTATCATTAGCAGTCTGCTAATCACTGTACCTTTTATAAAAATAAAATGCCCGTTGTGTTCGAAATTTAAACTAATATTCATGTGCCCATTCATTTCATTTTATAGAGTGCCTTGAAAAACAATGGCCTGGCAATCGTGTTTTCTCAGGTGTACTTATATATCTGTGTCATTTAACATAAAAAGATATGCATAAAATTGCAAACATCAATGAACTTTACTATAAGCATGTATTCTTCTGAAACAAAATTGTAATATTTACATCATTCATCTCAACAAAAGCTAGGAAGGAATGTTTGCCCTAAAATCAAAGTTACAAATATATACAGAACCATAACAACAAACAAACAACAAGAACTTTCATACCTAAAGATCAAGCAATACATAGCTAATTTGAGATGTTTTACCGATACAGATTAATATGGAAAGTGGTCAACCTTTTTCAGTGCTGAATCATAACAGGTTTAAATGCAGTCCCAGTGAACAAGGCATAGGGTGCGAATTCCTGTAATAAATAAAAATGAAATGATACCAACTCAGCGTTCACGAAATACTGTAATTGCGTTATCAGTTCACTTACTGTATAAGACCATAAGATAAAATTAGGTATAAAATGTAGCCAGCTGTTCATGTGTTTTCGTTTCACGATTTTTAGAAAACATTTTCCAATCATTCTGCTCAGTGTAATGTTCATGAGTTTCTTATAGACTCATAAAAATTACGAAAAGATACATAAACGAGACAAATATCAGTATTACCCGAATCCTCAGCTGTTTCCGTGAACTTACGTTTCCCACGTTGTTTGAGACTTTTTTTTTTTTTGTCAAATATAAAACATTCTACATTACTTTAGAAATTCATTGCTAGTTAACTAATTTGTGTCTGACGAGGAAAGTTAATCTCAGTTAACTAGATTAGACATAAAGGGAGCGTTGTCATGGTGATTGTCCTTCCACAATGTGTATATATATATATATATATATATATATATATATATATATATATATATATATATATATATATATATATATATATATATATATATATATATATATATATATATATATATATATATATATATATATATATATATATATATATATATATATATATATATATATATATATATATATATATATTGTTACGTGAGTCATTGGCTGATGAGTTTAAATTTTAATTTTTGAATTTACATTACCTTGCTTGACCTAAGACCCATGTAATCCCCTATCTGTTAAGGCTGAGAGCTACCTAAAAAAAAGACAGATAAGTTAATGTAACTAACTTTAGGTCGCCAGCTGAGACTAGATTACTGAATATAGCAATTTATTCTGAACACGGACTAAATCAACAACATTACTCAAACAACTAGTTTCAACGCAGAAATATTAATTGTTTCTTATGGGAGATAATAACAGCTCCACTTCATCCTATTTTAGACACAAGATATTTCAACATAAAGGAGTGAATAATGCAACTGCTTGGTGCCTCTTGTGACATGTCCATAAAACAATTTCAAGCACGTGAATTGAGGATCTTGGTATCAAGGATGCTAATTCTTCTCCAAACAAGATTCTGGAAGAGACTTATCCAGATAACATTCCTTTATCAAAAGACCTCTCACTTCTCATTAATTGACTGTAAGGGATGAGTCTTAGATCAAGAATATTACTTTAACACCATGGAGGATAATTTATGCAATTCCACTAGGCAACAATAATTGTACTTCATATATTTGGCCTCATAAATGGGATATGGTTTTACTAGGATTTTTCTTAGTCAGTGACTGTTTATGGGAGGAAAACTTAAAACATGAAAAAAAGCATTGGGATGAAGGGGAGAAGAGAACTCAGACTTACTGGAGATAATTGATCATTGCATCAGAAGCTCTGAGTCTTCAGACTTATTGGTGGAATAGATAATGAGGGGTGATCAATTGCATGTCACCTCTCTTGTGGTTGTCTTAAGCTCTGGGTCATGGCGTTGGTTGAAACTCCTCCCCAAAGCTTTCCCCTGCTGTCTCAACAAAGCCAGGGGAGAAAAACAAAGAGGGGGCTATGAGAGATGCCTGGTTTGCATGTCACGAAAATTTCTGGTGGTTGGTCTTTAAGACTCTCCTGAGCTGGGTCATGGCATGGGTGGTTGCTTTCAAAAAAACTCCTTTTTAAACTGCTATTAAATGGAAGGGAGGCGAACAGTGTAGCATCTGAAAATGACAAAAACTCGCCAGTACAAAGGTCATAGAAAAGTGAGCTTATAGGTACAATCTAGCTAAGGGTGGTCCTATATAAAACCTATCCTGTCTGGTATGCCTCTAACGAAAATTTCTGCCCCGATGTTAGAGGGTTGGTCCGATTCTTTGGGAACATCTCTGCAACTCCTCTAGGCAATTTTAACAATCACCCTCCCATAGTAAGTTTGTAAACCTCTTACTTTAACAAAAGAGAGCTAAGCTTTATTATATTTCTATTAAATCAAGGAAGGGAGGGTCAGAGATCCCAGCGGTCACGGAACCAGTGATTATGAATATTTACAATATTCTTTGTTCTATACTTATATCTATCTTAATTAGTGAATTGGGAAGACTGCCAGAATACGATAGGTCCCTCGTTTATAGCTTCGTCGATTGACTAGTATTTTCTATTTATTATTTCTTTGTTTTCTTCCTTCATAGGGTATATGTGTTTACAAAGTCTAGATTAAGCCTAATTATTATATTGTTAGCTTCAACCCCGTTATTCCAGTAAAATACCTAGGATTTATATAGGTTAAATCGATATGGAAGAATAAAAATACATATCAAATATTCTTTGTTAGGTTAATAATTAACTGGCGACCTTTTGGCTAATTAACGTCTGTCTTTAGGTTAATAGTGGCAGGTTACGTGTAATCTTGGTTTATATATATAAATTATAATACATGATCAACCAAGACCCTATATATATATATATATATATATATATATATATACATACATATATACATACATATATATATATGTATACATACATACATACATACATACATACATACATTGTGTGCGTGTGCAAAAGAAAATTCTAAAAATGTTCTCCTCCTCAGCATGGCAATAGAAGTCATTACAGTTAATACAGATATATTGACTGACATGGTTTGGTAAAAAGAAACATTTTGCAGAAGAATTTTCCAGTAAAAGTGATTCAAGACATTTCCTGAAAAGTAGCTTCCTGAAAGTTTACAGCAATTGCATCGTATTTCATTTCCTCGTCGTCCTTTAATTGGTAAACTAAGAATATCATGAGAATCATTGTGAAATACAAAGAAACTTCATCAGAACAACCACGGGCGAGTTTAACGTGCAAATGGAAAATCTCATTATCCACACGAGGAACTTTCCCCATTTTGTTTCCTCCTCACTGGTACACCGAAGGGGGAATTCCTCCCACACATAATCTGGCGTGGATTCGGACAACTCTTCCGGAATCTGCTCTTGATAACGCGATAATAGCCGTTGCTAGACGTGATACTTTAATTCTTGCAATTTATAGTATGCCAAAGAAATAAAACCATTATTCATTGACGTTTAATCGGCTATATTAACTATTTCTTTTATGCGGTGTTTCTGTCTATTATTGCTTAGAAATATGTGGAGATTACGCGAGTTTGTCAGAATTACTCTGGATGCAACCGCTCAACATAAGAGATGTGACGGTTGATAATTCTACTTTTTTTTATTTAACTGATGCGTTAGCACAGCAAGTTTAGCTCTAATTAAGTTTTTATTTAACCCACTGGATTACCATGATCGGGAAATACTCAGTAATGTAACTCATTCATGTTCCTAACGACAGCACGTACAAATTAGTACGGTTCCTACAATGACACGAAAGTTAAACCGTCTATGCCTTAATTTTGAGCGTTCTCATTGTTTTACTCGTTCAGACGGGATTCCCCTTAGATTCTAGTGTTCATAACAAACGGTATAACAATGATTTCTCGAAGAAGGCTTTGCCCTAATATTTGCTCCCCTTTTAATAAGGCTGTAGTTTGATGCTATTCTTGTTTGGAGACACAAAACTAAATTTCTCCGAAAAGAGCTTGGTTCCAGTTAACGGTTCCTTAGTGCCACAATTCCCATGTTGTCCTCCGCTTACTGACATTTTGAAATATATGAAAAAAGTCTTGAATGAGCCATAGACACATCTAAAACACACGCTTTTTACAGTGTTCATTTCTTCCTTTGTTTCGTAACTTATAAAATACAGGGAAGTAACTTTTTACTGAAAGGGTTGTTTTTACGATTAATGAACGCACTCTAAGTAAGAGAGTACTGTTAGGAAAATACTTATGTAAACATCACTGAATCGTTCGAAACAGGATTATTTCACGTAATCAATGAGCCGTTTTAAAGAATTACAAATATATCTGAGTTATTTTAGAAAAATAATCCTATGAATAACAAAGTCTAGTGCAATGGTTTTCAACTAGTGGGGAATTCCCCTGGGAGGGAATATCAGAGTTTCAGGGGTGGGGGGAGGGGGGAATTGTGACCACAGATTGGCAGGCTCAAACTGGCTCTATGACCATACAAAACGCAGTGTCCGCAGTACTGAGAGTTCAAGTTGGGCTTTCTCTCAGGTAGCTTGTGTGTTTATGTTAATATTTCAAAAAGAAAGAGAACCACTGTGTGACGCTTTTATTCCGTGAACTGTGTGGACCATGAGGAATGTGCTGGGCCACTCGGAATAGGCATTATTAAAATTTCTAGAGCAATATACTAAAGTCGAGTCTTAACATGTCATGAGCTTCCAATTTTTCATGTGAGGCAAGTGACAAGATCTGAGATTATCCCGAGACGGGAAATTTATATTTCTACTTAAAAGGGTTTTATGCTCTTTTAGACTTGAAATTACGTGTCCTTTCGTTTTTTTTTACCCAGACTTCACAGGCACATACTTTTGTTATATCAAATTATAATTACGATCCATAGTCTGTAGAATTTACAGTTATTTAAACATCTTTCAATTTGTTTTCCTGCTTTCCTGTTTTGTTCTATATTTGTTTCAATAATAAATTAATACTTTATAAATAAATTTTTATGCTAGGTGAACTTTTTTTTTTGTGCTTGTGAATTATAATCGAAAATTAAAGTTTTCAACTGTTATGCGCTACCATAAAAAAGAAAAATTTTATTGTCCTGCATCGTCGTGAGAAAAAAAGAAATAAATAATAGTTTGTTCAATTCTCTGTACCTTAGGAATAACCTCTACCCAAGGGGAAAAAAAATGATGAGTATTACTTACCCGTCAGGATTCGAACCGCTGTCTAGTTTAAAAACGAGTCTATCAGGAGAGATCCTTCCTAGACAAAGCTCTTAGTTATAATTCTCCTGAGTAATATATATATATATATATATATATATATATATATATATATATATATATATATATATATATATATATATATATATATATATATATATATATATATATATATATATATATATATATATATGTATATATATATATATATATATATATATATATATATATATATATATATATATACATATATATATATATATATATATATATATCACAATATTTATTATATATATATTATCGAGATATTTGAGTCTCATCACCAGGCTGTGAATAGTCTCACAGGCTGTTTTACAGTTTTACAAATTAAAAACAGACTGAGTAAAATGACAATTACAAACGTTAAAATAAAAAAAAACGCTAAATATAAATTCTGTAGCGTTTTTTATTTTAATTTATGTAATTGTCATTTTACTGAGTCTGTTTTTAATTTGTAAAATTTTGTTTATTTTACAACACTATATTGCATACTTTACAGCCCTGATGATGAGACTTAAAGTCTCGAAAATTTAGACAATAAACTTGTAATGCTGCGATGGCTGTTTTCCATCCTTTTCCTCCTAAATCTCCGGCGTTCCAGATGCCCTAACTTGCCTGAGTATACATATATATATATATATATATATATATATATATATATATATATATATATATATATATATATATATATATATATATATATATATATATATATATATTATTATATAAATAAAGATAAATTCACGAAGGAAACGGAATTGGATTGAGTGCGAGGTTTTCGACACTAGTCCTTTACTTTAGCAGACTCTGCTAAGTAAAGGACTAGTGTCGAAAGGCCTCGCAGCACTCCAGTGTTTCCGTTTCTTCGTGGGTTTTATCTTTTTATTTATATATTCATCACGCTCCATATTTTCGTGATTCAATTATACATATTATATATATATATATATATATATATATATATATATATATATATATATATATATATATATATATATATATATATATATATATATATATATATTCATTGATGTTTTCATGAGGGATCTCTAGTTGCATCATCCCCACAGAGATCCCTTAACCATCTCCTGACTTCCTTTCTCCTCACTTCCATTGAAAAGTTTTGAGAACTTTTCTGACCATTTACCATTTCTGGAATTCTCAACTTTCCATTGACAGAACTTCTAAAGAAGTGAGATCACTTAAGCAAAGATGTTAATGTCAGTTCCTAAACCATTCTGCTGCACGGAAACCCGGCTATTCAATAGATTAAAGAATTAGATGTTAATTCTTCAATCGGGCTGAATTAAACTGTTGTATTACTGTTTTTGTATTGATATAAAGTCATTGTCTCTTTCTAAGACTGTTAAAACAGACTTGTAGGAAAAAGTCAAGTCATGGGGAATTATAGAGATTAAATTCTGTTTCTTATTTTTCATACGTTGTCGGTTTATATCATCAACGGCATGGTCGACATCGAAATTTAATTAGATGTATGTTAGCTTTCATTCTTATAACATACCTGGGAAAAAGTATTCTTTTTTACTATTGTGAGAAAGAGGGAACCATGCATTAATTTCCAAAGATATCAAACGTGATGTTACTCAATCATTTAATGAGAAAAAGTTGTGGATGGGAAAGGACTTTTTGTATAATGTGAATTCATCATCGTGAATATGGAAAGATGTGGAAAGAAATTCCTTTTTACCTCTTTTTGTTGATTGCCATTCATTCGCCAAAATATCTTACAAACGTTTCCAGTTGTTATATATTTATATATATATATATATATATATATATATATATATATATATATATATATATATATATATATATATATATATATATATATATATATATATATACATATACACACACACACACACACACACACACACACACATATATATATATATATATATATATATATATATATATATATATATATATATATATATATATTCTTTTAAAACTCCTGAACCAATCCATCTCGAGGTCAAATAAACTAACTGTATCAAATACACAATTGTTCTGTGCATTAGTATAATTACTAAGAGGACTCATTCAAAGTAGATGGTATTTAATAGAGATATTTATTCAAAAAGTTAAAAGCTTTCTAGGACAAACAAAACTTGTGACTTTTTTAATATATACTGTATGTATATATATATATATAATATATATATATATATATATATATATATATATATATATATATATATATATATATATATATATATATATATATATTTATATATATGTATATATATATATATATATATATATATATATATATATATATATATATATTTTTTTTTTTTTTTTTTTTTACTTGGAGCAGTAACGAACATCTGACTGACTCTTTTAGTGATATCAGCCACAGTTCACCCCTCCCCCATCCCCCTAAAACAGTGAGAGAAAAGGAAAACATATGGGTGAGACCTCAAAGATATCTCTAACATTCTTGCCATCTTGTGTTGTTAGTTGCTGACATGACAAAACCTCAAAACATACAACGAGAAATCTGGAGTACATCTGAGGCTTACATTCCCCCCTACCTACCCCTCCCTAGCCCAAAACCAACAACCACCGACCCCATCCCAACAATCGCACCTCCTACCATCTTCATATCGCTGGGGGCGAAGATATACAAGACATGTTATGTTGTACGACCAAAACATGACGTAACTCAAGATGAATATAGGTGATAGCGGTCTTTGTAGGGTAAACCCCGGAGGGTCTTGCGTTGGTTTACATACACGGTCACAGAAGGAGTAGATAACTAAGTTTCATATATTAGCAGTTTTTACTTTCGTGTTTTGGTAGCCTTCTTTTTTTTTTTTTTTTTTTTTTTATCTTAGCAGTCCCCAAGGGGTTCATATAAACACTCTGAGAGAACGGCAGTCGAGGGGATATATATATATATATATATATATATATATATATATATATATATATATATATATATATATATATATATATATATATATATATATATATATATATATATATATATATATATATATATATATATATATATATATATATAACCACCTGTACACACGCATGCACGGACATAGTGTACATGCATATATTTATATCTTTTCCCAGTACCTTGCACAAACGCACGCGGACAAGCACACACACACACACCCACACACACACACACACACACACACACACACACATATATATATATATATATATATATATATATATATATATATATATATATATATATATATATATATATATATATATATGCTATTTGGACATACTTTCTCTCTTATGCAATTTTTATTGAAGTCAGTGGCATTGTTCGCAAATACTATCTTATTATGAAGACTTTGAATCACTGTATACCTCTTTTTTTCTTATGGCAAGCTTCTCAGAAATATGGAAAAATTATTTGACATTCTTTCCATTTGCTTTTTCTTTTTCTTTTCCCTGGACTGTTTCCCCAGGTCTCAGCGGCTTGTTCAAGACTGGAATTCCTGGTGTTCATAGGATGCGTCCTATGCTATTCCCGTCTCTGGCCAGTAGTCTTGATTTGCTTCATCGTCAGTAGTCGCGTCTAGGCGTGTTCTGTCGCTCGTTTCTCCCTTCAGATTCTCACAGATGTCCTGTGACTTCCTTGGAGAAGGGAGAGGATGAAGTCCATGTTCCTCTGTATATTTAATGCAGTCCGTTGTTGATTCATACTCACAGTTTCTGCTACTTGTAATCTGTGGAACCAGTCTTCTCTATGCACGATCTCTGTACTTTCTAAAAATTCTTCATGTGTCGGTTTTGGTCGTGGTCATCTACGTGGTGTTGAAATATTGACCCTTGGTTGTGGTGAGAGTGCAGTCGCCTGTGCAGAGTGGTAGTGGCGCGGCTTATGTAGTAACTGATGAGAGTTTGACAGGTCCCTTTGGTGAATTTAAATTTGTATACTTTGCTGGTCGACTCCCACATCTCTCTATGGGGGGCCGTGCTATTTTGCATTAGGAGGGCGCTGACTAGGTTTGGGTGGGAGTAGACACGTAAGGAAATCATCTCGTCAGATTTTGTAGGGGTCGTACTGCTGGCAATTATTCTCTTCCTGGCTTTGACCTCATCCTTGCACTGGCTGTGATATGCAGCTTTGTAATACAATATGATGTTTCTCTGTGAGGCAAGCATCGTCACTGATGTGCTGGCATACACATCCAGCTGTATAAATCAACAACTGCCGGCATTATATACAGAGGAACACAGACCTCATCCTCCCTTCTTCAAAGAAACCACATGAAAATCCAAAGGGATACATGAGGAATAGAACTTCACCCCTGACATGACTACCAGCAAGAAAGCAAATCAAGACTACCGGCCAGAGACGGGAATCACGCCTTTGCCCACTCCCATGACCGCAAGTTGCGACATTAGACGCGTCTTACTCAGCACCAGGAATGCTCATGCTGTCACCCTGACCGCCGATGAGAAAATAAGACCGCCAACCAATAGAAATTCAGCACTCCAATGACGTCTTGTTTGAAATTCAAACGTCCGCCGGGTTATAAAAACCTCGTATGTCAATTTGTAATGCAGACCTGATGACGCCGCCGAGTGGTGGGAAAATGGTAGGTCGAATAAAAATAGAAAAGTAAATGGAAAGAATCCTGAATACTTTTTCCTTATTCCTGAGAAGCTTGCCAGAGGAGAAAAAGAAGCATAGACTGATTCAGTCTTGATAAGAAGATATCTGGGAACAATTCCATTGTCTTTAATATATATATATATATATATATATATATATATATATATATATATATATATATATATATATATATATATATATGTATATATATATATATATATATATATATATATATATATATATATATATATATATATATATATGTGTGTGTGTGTGTGTGTGTGTGTGTGTGTGTGTGTGTGTGTGTGTGTGTATGTATGTATAAATTGGAAGAAATTATCATTCACAAGCCAGGATACCGATAAAGAGAGAGAGAGAGAGAGAGAGAGAGAGAGAGAGAGAGAGAGAGAGAGAGAGAGAGAATCGTGTTGCTGGTCAGATGATAGGAGTGATTAATGTCCAGTGGGGTTATTAAAGAATAGAATTGTTGATTGAAGAACCTTATCGTTCAACAGCTTGTTTTTGTTTTGATGGTTCTCAAGGAAAATGTCTATGCGTATTAATTCAAAAGTCTGAGGAAAATGAAACATTAAATCTTTATTGACCACGGGTACACATCATAGCTTAAAAAAAGGCATTTAAGGAATAAAGTCAGTTACTCTTATTATCTGTCGATTATTAAGCCTTTAAACCGTCTTCGTTCAATAAACCAAGACAACTGAACAATTTGTAATAGTAAAAGTTTTCCGAAAGGAAAGTGAGGGTACGATTCGCCTAACTCTGCTTATTTGAAACCTCATTGCAGAATTAACTCCATTACTGTTCAAATTCTGAGCCCTAGTTTAACTCCCACTCGTTCATATTCATATCTATTGAATGAACATGTAGCTTTCTCACCTGAACATATTTCATTTGCAGATGTTGCGAGTCGTTATCACATCCTCTTAAAGGTAATTTTATCAATACTCTGTATTTCGATTTTTAAAATTCTAAATAGCTATTTTATCCAATTAAGAGTGTCAGAAGACCTATCAAACAGGAATGAGGTGTTCAATCTGAAATAATATTAAAGTTGCTCTCACAAGCATCACCCGTCCCGGTTAAATGTTCTGCCTATGTAGTCTCATGTCTAACGGTATAAGATATGATCAGTCGAGGTAGCCTCTGGTGACCAATTAAAGAAGGGGAGAAGGATCAAAGACAGAGGTTAGTGTGTCTAGTGCTTCTAAGAAGTAAAAACAAGAGTACGTTAGTAATGATGGTGACGTGAATGTGTACGAACGAGCTGTCTCTGTTGTGATGGTAAGCTAAGAATACTAAATGAAGCTTAACGTTGACTTCTTGTCTATATAGATTTTGCGATGAAATATTATTCTCACTTTTGGTTTATCATTTACTGCATTGAAATGAAAAGCTTATATGTAAGATATATTCAAAGTACCGGAGCCAACAAATAAAACAAAAAGGTTATGAATCCTCATAGCTTTCACCTCGTCTATTGTACGGAAGTCGGGTCCACAATGTTAGAGTGAGTGCGCCGTTAACAAACGTTGATCTTTACCTTTCTTATATCTCAGTTGAAAATTGATAGGTATATTGTTCTTATTAACACCAGAAAAACTACTCCCTTTAAAATCTATGATTTTGATTATTAAAAAATAAACTTTTTAAACAGTTCGTAAAAGCCAATAATTTATTACATTACCTATTGTCACCAGTTGCTGAATAGCCTTCTTTGCGCGAACCTTCTTTCACGTGAGCATTAATTGGTTAGGGTTACACAACTGGTAAGGTCACTGATCCCAATACACTTGAGGAGGTGACATTATCGTACCATTAGTGTAAAATAATTTATATTATTACAAAGAGGTGGCACTGGACCACGGTGTGACTAAGTATTCGGCGATGTACGAGGATTCATGGATCTCAGATATCACGTCTCGTCATTTATTCCGTTTCATAAATCTAGGTTTCAGGAGGTCTATTCTACTTCTTCCCATTCTTCTTCTAGTTTATGAATAGGAAAGAATACCATAGCACGATGTTCGATAAGGCTAAGTGCATGCTAATGGAAAAATAGTAAAATGACACAAATGTAAAATATCTCTTTAAAGTTGGTAGTAAGTCATGCACAAACAAACAGAATAAATAACTTTTGCGTTAAAACATCTTCACCCTCTCTCGCGCCATAATATTTTCATATTTTTTTATTTGCCTGAATGTTCAAACCATATTTGCAACAACCATTAGACGGATACTTTGAAAGGGCAATAGCATTTCACTGAGGGATAAAAAATGGATATTTAATTGTAGCTAATCTGAAATTTTCGGGCGAGATACCCTTAGATCGTACCAAGGCAAAAGATTAAACCCTTGATGATGTGTTACATGCCCTTTGGTCATGATTTCAACTCTTTGATGAGTTGTCATTGTATAGCTTGTGTGTGGATAAGTTTTAAATCTTCTAGCTACCAAGGGAATGGAGCTTTAATTAATAAACAGATTAAATGAAAACATTCATTATGACTGGTTTAACTTTTATATGTAAAAGCATCTCTCTCTCTCTCTCTCTCTCTCTCTTTCTAATACTGCAGAACATATAAATTTAAACGTAGTTATATCTACTCTCTTCGCATGGTAACTAAGAGCGAGTTGGTCTCGCGAACTTCGCATATACACAGTCATAAGATTTTAGAATTTGAAACTTAGAGAAAGTTCCAAGGAATATCTCTCGTTATTTCCGTAAAAATGCTATCTTTTTTGTTTATTATGGTCACGCATTGAGAGAAAATATAGTTTTCCTAACAATAGTGATTTTAATCAGAACAATATTTTCATTCATTTCAAAAGTCTTTGTCATTAGAGACGATTTTCTAGAAACAATGTAAATTAAAAATGCTAAAATCTTTAAATTTCGACTTTCGTAAGTAGAGCATGAGAGATATCAAAAATAAGGTGGTAATATCCGTCTCCCACTTCAGCTCTTTAGTCACTCTCCAACGAAAAATGGGAATGATAACAAAATAAATTTTCACTAGACAATGAGAAACAATATCCCGCCTTACAGCAAGAACCACGTATAATGCTTTTAGATTTACATTCTCAACGTATGTTGCACTAAACTGTAATCCTCTGTAATGAAATGAAACAAGAGAGAAAAATCATGCAAAGGTTAAATAGTTTATTCTTACAGAAATAAACAGTTCATCAGATGCTTTTCCCGCAAGGGAAGATAGATAACTGAATAAACAATAAAGAAATTACTGCTTTGGTAATATAAAACAAACAAAAAACTGATGAAAATGTGTAATAACGGTTTCCTGAAATGTTGCATCATGGGAAATGATAATCGGTGAGGGCAACAAAAAAAGCAATTGAATCAACTTGACTTAATCTACTTATTTACATCAAAGTGTGGAATACAAAGTTAAGGAAATGAAAAATGCAAATGACGGAAAATTAGGTAGCTTTTGAACAAAATTTCATAAAAGAACGATGTGGTGACGAGTTTTCTGTGGTAAAATTAGTTTGGTGTTTTGATGACTAGTTTATCATTAAAAGCTTGCATGTAACATTAGTAATAGGAGCTTAGGGTGTGAATCCTGCACAACTTTATAAAGGTGTGTTTTGGTTTCATAATATATATATATATATATATATATATATATATATATATATATATATATATATATATATATATATATATATATATATATATATATATATATATATATATATATATATATATATATATACACACACATAGATATAGATATTCAATTTTTACCCTTCTTAATAGAGCTGGTCCTCTCTTTTAACTGGAATGCCTTTCACAATGAGATTTTATTTCTAGTTAACTCCTTTAAAGGTAACTGTTTTCCACCTAGGCTAGTATAGGCCCATAGAAAGTTAAATTAATTACTAGGTAAACATTTCTTTAGAACACCTGAAGTTCTAACGTTATAAAAATAATTTCTTTGCAACCTTCCCGTATATCAGTGACCTAACCTTTCAAAAAAGATTTACGCAAATTATGCATGAGCATTTCCCAGCCATATCGATCAAATTAATTCCAAGAAATCGTCTTAGTATTGGCTCTTTGTTCAAAATAAAGGATCAGCTGTGTCCTTATATGTCCTCTGGTGTCGTCTATAAATATACTTGCCCTAAATGTATTTCAGGGATTTACGTGGGATCCACCAGTAGGCTTCTTAAGGTGCGCATTGATTCTCATCGGGGAGTCAGTTTCCGTACAGAATCTCGAACCCAGAGCACTCCAATATCGAGAATCATTCAAAACAATGTAAAACCTACATTGAGAACAAAGAGTTTAGTGTCACCGATCACACTGCCAACCCACAAGATTTAACAATCCTCGAGCCGTTGTTTATAAAACAACTCGCACCATCCTTAAATACTCATCCATATGCAAGTCAATTGTATTTAGCTTAACTTCTTACTGTGGTGGTTTCTTTCCGTTTAGTTCTTTACTGTCTCACCTCTAGGTTGGTTGTTTTTATTTGTTTCATTCTTACTCTGTTATATTTTAAATGAATTCTTAGATTGTACTTACAATTGTTCTTATTTTTTTTATGCTCAGCCCTGAGGATGTAATTCTGTAGATAATTGCGAAACGTAGGCTCTCTCTCTCTCTCTCTCTCTCTCTCTCTCTCTCTCTCTCTCTCTCTCTCTCTCTCTATATATATATATATATATATATATATATATATATATATATATAAATGTGTGTGTGTGTGTGTGTGTGTATGTATGTATGTATGTGTTTGTGTGTGTGTGCATACATATATATATATATATATATATATATATATATATATATATATATATATATATATATATATATATATATATATATATATATATATATATATATATATACATGTATATGTATATATAGGCATATACAAAAATAACAAGATCTATTTTCTAATTCCCTGCATTAAAATCACCCTTCCATTGCCTGTATCCTCTATACTGTAGTGATTTCAAATAACGTTTCCGGAAACTAGAAAAAAAAATTACACGATTTTTTCATAAGGAGAGTCCTTATGTTCTGTAACATCTAACATCGAAACTCGTTTTCGATCGTCACTCATATATTCCAAAAATAAAATGACTTTCGTACGTTTACGAGTCAATTCTAGAATCAAAGACAAACACATTTGTGTTTGGGACCTGGGGCGTTTCAGGTCAACGGTATCTGGGTGAAGATAGTTCCATTGAAACTACTGTAATACTTGGGGATTCAAATTTGTATATTAACCTACAACTCTGAAAGCATCTGACTGTAGAACGAGATGAACCTTATGAAAAATTGCATTTGTAACTTAGAAGACAACCAAAATGACGGTCAAAACTATCTTGTTGCCTTTTCATAGAATAAATAATTAGGCTAACCAGAAATAGAGGAAAAGTCTTATTCGTCTGGAAATAATATTTTATATTTAGACTTCCTTGTAAGTTAATAAAAGCAAACAAAAGGATAGATGGTAACTTTATTCTTTACATTCCACTTAGACAAAGCAAAACCATAATTTTTTCTCCATAGAAGCTAGAAAACATGAAGATTTATGTTGTTTAAAACTTTATCCTTATAAAAAAACAATAAAAAGTTACCGACGGTACTAAGATCACTTGATAGTAGGGGATGTGTTTATTTGTAAAACATACTTTTTTGCATTTTTACTCTTATTCTTCTCTTTTTCGTCATATGATATTCTAAATAACATTTTATTATTATTATCTCAAATAAAACTAAAGTTGCTACCAGTAGATCTGATTTCTCATCAACGTGACCTTACCACAGGCATCCGAGAAGAAAAGTAATTAAATTCAACTCTTTATTTCCCCTAAGTGGAATTGTTACAGAATGTCTACCTTCCGACTGGATGGACAAGATTTAAAAATGAGGAAAAATGATTAGTATATTAATGTTTAGTGTCAACGACCGTTTGTCTTTCGTCTTTAAAGAAATGTGATAAATGGATAACACTTTATATATCCGAGTTCAAATTGTTTAAACTCATATTTTTCACACCATGATTCACACGTCAAACTTCACCCCCCAACCCCTCCCCTCCCCCTCCACAACCACAGCGCGAACAAATCACAGCTGGTGGTGTTCTGACATGCACATATGTGGGCAGTAAATCATTATGGTCTGGTTTGCCTAGCCGTTGTCAGAAAGAAAAATTAACCGCGATATAAGTAACGTATCATGAAAGGTCAAATGTCAACAATAAAGGAGTTTTTATGCATCCTCCAAAACATGATAAATGATGGCTAATATTTTCAGTGTCTAATCTTGATTAAAGTGGAACTATTAAGATAAAAAAATACTCATGTTCTTTATTTTCATATTTATAGTAAAAGCTTTAGAAAAAGTGAAGGACTCTCCTAGATGTCATCATTCAAAACCTTTTTTTTTTTTTTATCCTTATTGTAAATATTTTTGTCTTAATGTGTTCATTTAACCACACTTACATGGATTTCAGTTTTAATAGTCTTTTTCTTTTCTTTTTTCCACTCTTAGCATTCCTTTTCTTCAGTTGAGTTAATCAGAATTTATATTTTTTCCGCACATCCTTTTCTACTTTATTCTTATGCTTGTTTCTCTTTGAAAAGTCCATCATTTTTTTTTGTACTTGATTTGCTTCACAAAGTATTGCGGTAGACTATACTGTTACTAGGTATATGTGAATGAGAAACTTATTTCAAAAGATACTGGCAATTGACTAGAGAATGATAGTGCTTATGAAACTGTTTTTTTTTATCTTAATTAAATTAATACTTTGGCAAGAAAATCATATTATAAGAACACCCTTTTTTATAATTTCATAACTTACATTTTGTAAATACATACACACATAAGATCTTGTCATCTTTGTTTCTCTTAAGGATTAATGTCAGCTTTTTTTGCCTGCGATTTTTTTTTTTTATATTTCTGTATTTCACTTAGACAACCACTTAAACGTGAAAAAAAAAACAGAAAACATGCAAATTGTATTATGACACATATCTCTCCACATGATGAATGATCTTTTCACTCTAAAGACTCGACAAAAAAAGTGCTCTCTTAATGGTCCTTTTGTTATACAGTAAGGAGCTGTGCCATTTCCAAATCGTCTCAGCTGGGGTTACTTTTAGTCATTTGGAAGTGATGTTTACTTTTTTTGGAAGAAATGGCCATTTGAAAAGGACAACTGACTCGTTTGTATCGTGACATACTTAAATAAAAGCATTTCTTAAGGAGAGTTGAATGTGAGTGGTTTATTTTTTCGTAGTTATGTCAATAAGATCTCGAAAGAAGTAATGTTAAATAAGCAAAGACCATGCCATGCCACAGGTTTTGTGTAAGTTTTATCAAAACGTTAATTTGCGCAGATTCGCAATTAATAAATTGCTTTGGTTATATGAGTTATTGTTTGTAAGATGTAAAACTTAAGTCTACCGTAAATACATTATTATTATAAATTTTTTTATTATTATCAGGCTTGTAGACGCTTGTTGTATATGACAGATAAAAAGGCAAAATTAAACAAAAACAGATATCCGAGTTAGGAAACGCTGCAGAGTGTAAGTAGGTTAAAAAATTAGCAGTCTCCCAATTATTATATTTTTTTTCTTCTCGCTCCAGGCATTCTATAAATGAGATGCTAACATGCACTGGTGTCCGCATTTCGATAAACACAATCTTTATGTCTATACATTTTAGCTGACGCTGTACAGTGAAATAAGGCTTGAGGAAACAACTATTTCTGAGTAACAGACAGAAGCGATCATAACTTGGTGTGTAGTTCCCGACAGGGATGTGATCTCGATGTAAAGGTTATTAGTTACGATTGCTGATAATCATTTCAAGAAAGATCTTAAGAAACAAATTAGAAGAAAGGCCTGATAAAAGTAGCGTCGATAGTGGAATTCAAGTATCGTAGAGGCAATAAGTTTTCTTGAAGCAGTTTCAGTTGTATTTTCATCAAAGGTGCAAGTCGCTGTTTTCCACCAGAAGTATTTTCAGAATATGCACTACTATATGTCCTTGCCGGTAATGACTACCATTATGCGTTTTATACCTTGCGAAGCCAAAGGCTAATGTGGAAAAAGTGACACAGTGTGAGAGGTAGACAAATGAAATAAGAATGAATATAATTAGTGATGAAGGACTCAGCGATTTATCGGTTACAAAATGTTGGTAATTAACGCTCAGAATTGGGGAATAAGAGTTGAATTTATGAGGGTAAAATATTCTTGTTAGTTCATTCTGATATAGTAATTTATGATAGGGCTTTAGATACTATGTTCATCTCTATCAAGCCATTTCCATATAAGTATCTGCTACTGTATTCCTTTAAATGAAAAGCATTAAATGGTAACTTATTGCTGAATTCCTTAGCTAGAAATATCTTTTTTTTGTTTTGTTTACAAACACACCTAACGGAGACTTTCTTTATTGTTCACATATCCGGCTTATTTTCCAAAAGCTAATGACCCGGAAGCAGTTAAACCAATGACATCGAAATCAGGGACTGGTCGGTGTTCTAGGGTCTGTTGTCCATTTCCATTAAGGCACTGAAAGCTTTAATATTTCGATGGATCGTATTTGCTGGATTAAATCGGATACATAACGTAGGACAAATAGGTCATAACCTGGAACCTAATTTTGCATAAATGACCGCTGTGAATTCAGATAAGGCGACATCCACTGTTTATCCCGCGTGAAGATTTTACACGTTCATCTGCGCATCGAAATGATGTTTGCCTGGGAGAACCAGCATCGGATGTAAACATACGTGATGGTGTTTCGACTAATCATATATAGGACTGGAAGAATAAACTACTTTTCCACTATGATTTTAGACTTTCCCAGATCGAATTCTCCTGTCCCGTTTATTTTTCCTAATGTTCTTATTATTCAAAATATTGGTGTAAAAAGAATGATTTCAGATTAGAACGAATATGATATTTTTACAATAAAATACCCTTCAGCTGAAACCCACTACTCATAAATAGACTTATACAATGGAAAAAGAGCTCAGGTTGTCAAATTCTGGATTTGAAGGAAGAATTCCTTCTCCCACCCCATTCTCTGCTAACTTCCGTTTATAGAATGAGGGGAAGGGAGAAGGCCACAACAAATTATGATTAACGGGTTTGTTTAAAAACGTGTTTTATGAGTAAAAAAATTATTTGTTATTGGAACCAATTAATCATAAATACCTGCATTAGAGTTTAGGAGGGAAGACGACACAGAGGATCCTTTGAAGAGAAACGTAGACGTAGCCGCCAGAAGTCCAGTTCCTTTGAAGTATGCGCTGGGGTTAGCAATGAGCATTGGAATATTGGGTGCTTTCATAAGTACACCAAACATAAGTGGTATACGGTTTGTTTTCAAGGAAATGCATGCCACTGGTATGCCAGATATGTGGGATGAAAGCATAAACAGGATAGAGATGAATAGCCAGCTCATCATGACACTGGGTCCCAGCTAAAGTAAGCTAGGCTACTCTGACAGTCGCAAATGACCCCAATTTAATTCTAGAAGAAATCTGTAAGTTGTATCTAGAAGCCAGGGAAGATGAAAGGACTCGCACCTCAAGAGCCTTTATCCCCAGCAGTGAAAGATCCTCTCGAGAAATTTCTTCATAAATCTTGCAACGACAGGCCAATAGGAAATATAATTCTTAGCAAAAGAATGATTCTAAAGACTTATGTATAGGAACAGACGAGAACGAGAAGGCCTAGATATTTGGTTCTGTGAAGTTGTTGGGTCCCACAAGGACCTACCCAATCGTCCATCTTACCAGGCCGTCCGAACTCATATCCTGCGGACATCCGCTCCTCACAACAAGCGTCTCCTGACATACGCGCCAAGCACACGCGTTCAAGAAACACAGCCGACACCATCCGTCCTTTTCACGTATACTGTCTTTCGTAATCATGTCACGCTAAATTTATCATTCCTAATAGAGGCAATGTAGTGTCAGCTTTCCAGATATATTTATCAGAACTCTGTTCGTAACGTGTATATAGAATTATACATGTACTATTCTCCATTCTCAAACAAACACAGTTGACTGTGTCCCAATCTCTATTCTGTTCGCCTCGTGTCAGGCACTGCATTTCGCCTAGCAAGAACCCTTGACCTTTCCGTTGTTGTTTTGTATACATCAGTAAGTTTGTAGAAGATGCCTCTTACTCGCGCCTTCGCTACAAAGTTATGATATGATTTCTTATGATTTTGCCACTCACTCTCGAAGAAAGCAGCTGTTTCCTAGCAATAAGAGAAAAATAGTTACTGACGCCAAGAAAATAATTACTAACGATTTTTAATTTTTGAAAAATGAGTTAAACTTACATCGAAAAATAAGTAAGAAAGTTTTGGTAACGGTTAATGGAAAAGCGCAAAGTACCTAGGGAAATGTGCAAGTTTGAGATGGCTGGACTTCAAGAATATACACCCATGTTCTTGACACGGAAGCTTATGTTGGTTTTGACTTTATTTGAGCTTTTCCATGCAATTCTCTGTCATCTACTAAAAGCGAATAGTATGCAACATCTTTCAGGGTGTCGTCATAACATGATGTAAAGATAAAAGAAGAAAGTGCAAAGTCCTATAAGTCCTATTCCAAACAAAACCCAACGTCATCAAATGATGTACTGTAAAAAAAAAAACAGGTCTTTAACCAATACAGGAATTGGTATAATTAAAAATTTATGATGGACCAAGACTGTATTTGAATTACTATTTATTTTGGAGTACCGAAATAAATCTATTTTGTCCTTTGACAGAGACTTTTTAATAATGCATTTCTATAATATACAACACTATGAAGACTACTTTATCATATCCTTAAATTAGCTAAATTCGATTAAGTCTTCATGAATGCCCCACTGTCCATTCTACGAAGTCTTATTTAGCTACATGAATTACTTTCTTCTGTTCACAGGCCTTGTGATGCAAACCTTATTTGCATTCTCGTATTCAACTGCAAATGGTAACAAAAGAATGCAATATGCACTCACTGGCTCACGTGCACACACACACACACACACACACAAAGAAAGAGAAGATGTGATATGTAAAGATTTATGTTTCATTTTTAAATAATTTTTATTAGAGGCAGGTTCAAAAAACTTGTTTTTAAAGAGAGAGAGAGAGAGAGAGAGAGAGAGAGAGAGAGAGTCTCTCTCTCTCTCTCTCTCTCTCTCTCTCTCTATCTCTCTCTATCCATATGTCTATCTATCTATCTGTCTATTTGTCTTTCTACCCTTCTGTCTACTGTCTTTATATATATATATATATATATATATATATATATATATATATATATATATATATATATATATATATATATATATATGTCTATATATATACATATACATATATATATATATATATATATATATATATATATATATATATATATATATATATATATATATATATATATATAGAGAGAGAGAGAGAGAGAGAGAGAGAGAGAGAGAGAGAGAGAGAGAGAGAGAGAGAGATTACAGCCAAGATTCCCTCAGGATATCGAAAACATTCAAGGCTACATCTACTATTTTCGTTTATCACTTTAATACATACTTTATTTCCTCGGTCTTGTGCACATTTGGTTTTATTACAGAAAAGACTGTAGTACGTTAAGTTTCCAGGCATGAAAAGCAATTGTAATATTGCAATCAACACACTTATCAAAAACCAAGTGGCATTTGCATTCTTCGGGCAAACATAAATTTTAGAGTTTTTTTTTTTTTGTAATTTAAAGTTTAGAGAATCTTTTCAAACCATGCTTTCTTATGACTAGTCTCAATGTTCACATATTTACTTCTATAAAATATTTTAATCTATACTTTCATTAAAGTGATTTACTTTCCCTTTAAGCATTTTATAGATTAATGGTTATCTTGATAACAAAACATTAGAACACATTTCACCGCGATCTTTTCTGCATCTGAAATAAAATTAAAGATCGTTTTCCTGAGATTCATATTCCAGACTTTATATTTATCCAGGAGTTGAGACAAAAGGAGAAAATTGAATACAAGTAAAAAAAAAAGTTTAGAACATAATGTGTTTACGTATTTATAAAAAATTCTCTCTCTCTCTCTCTCTCTCTCTCTCTCTCTCTCTCTCTCTCTCTCTCTCTCTCTCTCTCTCTCTCTCTCTCTAGCTGCTGAGATGGGTGTAGTTACAAATGATTTAATAATTCCTGATCTGGCCTATTGATGTTCTTGCCATTTCTCCCATCTATGACATGTTTTCAAAATCAATAAGCCCATTATGAACCTTGATATATACAGTAGTATACGATTATTATCGTCACCGAAAGTCTCACCATACCAAACCACAACAATTTAACGTCATCTGACAAATTGTGCAGTAGTCAATGTGAGCAATTATATCAAAAGCTTATCATACATGCCTTACTACCAGGGTATGAATATTGGTCCGAAAATTACCCATTTTTCACCCGTCTTTTCACTCTTACACTTTACAGAAACTATTCACAAACGAATCACCTCTTTTGACGTTTACAGATCCTTCTTCGAGAGAAAATGACTACAAATGAGGTTCTTTGCTTTGGGAGAATACGGGAAATCTGCCTCTTCGTCGCCGGTAAGTCTTTTTGAATATTAATTAAGTTGCCGGAATGAACTCCATTTATTTGGAAAGCATTTGCGAGGGGAATCAATTATTTACGCTGGTTGCTTCTCCACTCACCCGGAAGTTTATTTTTCATTAATTAACTCGTAGATCTTTTCCGGTGATTAATGCATTCTAGAATAAACACGCTTGAAACGAGGTCCAAAGGCTTAATTAGATCTGTTAATAATTGATGAAATGGTGATTAAAATTACAATGAAAATCATTACACGGATGGCTAACACTGAGTAAGGAATAAACATTTGCAAAAGGAAAACTTGGGATGAAAGATACAACTACATCACGAATTAATTTTTAAACGCATGAACGTATACGCCAGCTAGTTTAAAAAAAAAAATCGAATTAAACTGTCGCTTACTGTACCACATGCGTAGTTGGCTCCTTTTTCCTGAGGCAAAACAAACATAAGAACGGTATTATTTTACGGGAACTATACTGTACAGCTGTCCATAAGAAAAGCCTGGAGGCATAATTTTTCGAAAATAAAAAAGAATAATGAATTCTTTCTCGTCTGATTCTTGATATAGCTACGAAATCCAAATGCTCTTGTGCTTACCTCGACGAACGAAACTAGAGTCAGATTTTATTTCATGTACGCCGGACAGGTTGTGAGTGTGCGTGTGTATGTGTAAATCTGTGTTTCTGCTATTGTGGTTCTTAAGTAGGCCTAGATCTCTCAACAATGGGCGGAATGAGTTTCGTGTGAACTTCTCGCAATGACACTATTTTGGAAGAAATCGGTTGAGAAGTGACAAATCGTTACCATGGCAACCAAAACCAATTATCAGAATGTTTTAATCCTCTGATTAGCGACATCGATAATCTATTCATTATAATACTTACAAAGTCTGAGGTTTCAGGCTCAAGCGCAACGGTCAGAATAAGTAACAATCTTATAACTTTATTTGAGTTTGGAAAGTGATATATATCCATTGACAAACCTTATCTATTAAGAATACATTTTGCGTATTTTTACCACTAAAGAAATGCTTGCATGGCATATACATACAAAAGCAATTAAAGTAATGAAAAACACATCATACATTTTGTCCTTGTAGCTGTTTTTTTAACTAAACTAGCCAACAGGTAAATGCAAGGACTGCCTTTCCCTCTTTATTCGAGGGCTTAGATTTTTGACTGGTCCCAAACTTCAAGTGAATTCCTTTGAGCTTAAACATAGCACTTCTTGGGGAACAGAACGATGGTGGGGATTTTTATAGGTCTTGCTCCCACAAAGGTCACTCTTTTCATCTTGTCTTTTCAGCTGACTGAAGGCGTCTGCATGTAACCCCTGAGCAAAGTAAATAGTATCAGAATTAATATATATATATATATATATATATATATATATATATATATATATATATATATATATATATATATATATATATATATATATATATATATATATATATATATATATATATATATATATATGCTCAAAATATCTCGGCAGTGTTTTAGCTGCAGAAAAATGTACTTTTGAACTAAAGAACAATTTATCTGCTCCCCCATAAGACAGTTGTAAAAAATTGCACACTAAGTAAAAGTGGAATTATCCAAAAGCGTGTTCTACCAAACACACACACACACACACACACACACACACTGACGTCCTTCGATGCTTTCGATGTTAAACTCCACAAACCAGAAATAGCCATGTGAATTTACAATGGAAACTTCAGTGATGTAGTATAGTTTATTCATAACGAAAAATCATCCCTCTTTTTTCATCATGAAATACAAAGCTTTACTCAAATCCTGTTTTACTTCATATAGCTAGTCTGGCGTTCGTATTTTATTAATGTGTTTATGTTTATCAAGCGCAGATGAGAGTATTGCCTAAGTATAATTATCATTTCAAGGCAGGTTCTTAGAGAGTCGGATCTCCTGTCGCTAAAATCTGTGAATGAATGTACTGGCAGATGTTTGGCCAGGTAGAATTTTACTCCGATATTTCTTCTCCTGGGAAGTTGAAGTAAATTTGCCTGACTGCAGGGTACAACAACTGTTTTCTGTCTCCTTCTTTCCCTCTCTCTTTCCTTCTCTATTTCTCTCACTACCGTCATGCCCACCCTATCCTCCTTCTACTACCCTTAGCTGGGTAAATAGATGCCGTGCCATTGTCCTCAACACTTGAAAGAATATTATGCGGAAAACATTTTCGAAAAAAATGCACTACATTAAGAGATTTTTTTTTTTTTTTTTGCGAAGAAGAAATTTGTTTTTCCTTGCTGTTTCAATTAGGAGATTTCAATCTGTCTACAATTAAACTTTTGGCGACTGCGTTTTATGATACAAGGAATAATTAACTTTCCAGTACATAAACGGTGATTTTTCCTTATTGTATATTTATCTTTTTTGCTTCGTATTGATAATCGAAATTGTTATTAATTTCACAAGGACTTTTTGTGGATGTGAAACAGTTTTTACGGTCCTTTTAGGTTTAATAGCATCCTAAGTCTCAGAGAGTAGTTCTTCAATCTTCAGTTGAAATGTATTTAGAAAAGGAATTTATTATTCATGCTTTTACTTATTCCCGTTTATTTGCTCTTCTATTTCAATCTTAAATACTTTAGTGTAAGCGCTGTGCCACCCGAGCTTCCTGTTCTGTGGAAAGTTCCAGAGAAAGTTAGGGGCCTCTTTGGCTTGTTTCATAATAATAATAATAATAATAATAATAATAATAATAATAATAATAATCGTTCTTATCTTTTTGGTTCCAAATATCCTATTTTTAGCGGTACTGATGGTCAAATGACATCTTTATATCAGTTGAGATATAGAGCATTATATTTTCACACGCATTAATCTAGGAAGATAATATCCAGACTCAGGCTGATGGCATACTAAAAATGTCCTTTACTTTTCTATCTACTAATAATTTTGAATCACGTTTACATTCAGTGAGCTTTGTGAGATTTTATTTATAGGCCTTCATTAAAAACTACTAAGTTAAGTAAACCTTAGTTTTACCAGACCACTGAGCTGATTAACAGCCCTCCTCCTAGGGCTGGCCCGAAGGATTAGACTTAGTTTACGTGGCTAAGAACCAATTGGTTACTTAGCAACGGCACCTACAGCTTATTGTGGAATCTGAACCACATTAGAGCGAGAAGTGAATTTCTATCACCAGAAATAAATTCCTCTAATTCTTCATTAGCCGGCCGAAGACTCGAACTCGGGCCTAGCAAGTGCTGGCCCACAACTCTACCGACTACCCCAACGAGGAACTTAGAAACTATTACTAGATATCCAACAAATATTGTTGGCTCATTTCTGTCTCCATTTGCTTCATAATTTTCAAACCTCTTTTTTTACATAATCTTATAAACATCGGTTCATTTGTGATATTTTGCAGGAAGATTAACTTTTTTGATCTAAAATGCTCGTTACATTATTAGCACATTGAGTGGTGTTTTTACCAATGAGAAAAGGGGGTTATCCTAAAAGTCATTACTGTCATTTCAATTCTGTGATGGCACTGTAATCAACCATAAACGGATTATTCTGAGCTAATTATAATTGGCATTAATAATTACTATTGCATTTATACGGTAATTCACGTTTTTTTACTTCAGAGCGCTTGTGCTGTATAACCTCGCAGATTTTTCCCATTAATCTTCTTTTAAATCCTAAAAGTTTCTATTCCTGCCTCTTGGTCAATGTGGTGAAATTGTCCAGCACCCGAATCAATCCGCATATCAATATAGAAATACTTATCAAAATGAAAATTGTCATACTTGCATTCTTTCG
>NC_089744.1:13185000-13192500 GCF_040412425.1 Macrobrachium rosenbergii
GCCGAATAGCCGAATTCTGTGTTCCGAAATTAAACTTCAAGTTTCCATCCAAATTAAAAAAAACGTAACAACGAAAAATAGAATATATCACAAAACGATAAATAATTCTCTATAAGGAACAATGTGCTTTTATTCTATTGGGCATTTATTTTGCCTTTATTTCCTCTCTTTTTGTGAGTGTGTGTGTGCACAGTTTAGCACACCATGTAGGGACAATGAGGGGAAACAGAGACGGGAAAAGAATGTAACTTCCTAAAGGTGAATATTGATAAAAGGCGGTTTTGTTATGAGCGGCCTTTCGCTTTGATGTTGTTGACGAATTGGAACTTTTGCCTCATTATCGTGGTTTTCTTTGTTTCTTGAAAGTTTTTCTGATTTATTTTTACGTAAGATGGCATAAAAGAAAATCATTAGTGCCCGGAAATTAACTTTTACAGAATGAAAATATTGCTTTGCATCCATTATGTATCGTAATTATCCGCTATAAATATCGGTTTATTTTTTCGTGCTCAAAAAAGGGGGGAAATAATTGGAGGCAAAACAGATACCGAACGAAATAAAAGCCCATTGTTCCTGATAGAGAATAATTTGCTGTTTGTGATATATTCGATTTTTTATTGTTACGTTTTCTTAATTTGGATGAGAAGCTGATGAAAAAATTATGCCGTTGTTACACACACACACGCACACACGCGCGCGCACACACACACGCACACACACACACACACACACACACACACACACACACACATATATATATATATATATATATATATATATATATATATATATATATATATATATATATATATATATATATATATATATATATATAAATGTTATATATATATATATATATATATGGTTATACCGGATCTTATTTATGTAACCATTTTTTTGAGCTTTTTCTGTACCTGCTGTACTGGTTTTTAGCATTGTACTGGATCTTGGGAATTTGTGTTTCCTTTTTTTTTTTTCAGCTTTTATGTTTACTTATATATAGATTTTCTAGTATATTTTTATATTGTATATATATATTATGAAAATATGTTGAAATATATATATGAAAGCGCCTGGTACTATATATTTTATTTTTCTGTGGCCTTTGAATATTATATATATATATATATATATATATATATATATATATATATATATATATATATATATATATATATATATATATATATATAGAAATCATCAACACACAATATATATATACTGTCAGGATCAGAACCCAGGTCTAGGTATATATATATATATATATCTAGTTGGAATATACTGTATATATAACTGCTTGCATAGTTTTCCCCAATGACTCAGCAATATAGACAACATTTCATCGAATTATATGAATAGAGAAATCATCAACACACAATGTGGAACAGAAATAAATGACTCACGTCGGATATAGTTGGGGAAAACTGCTGGTATGCAATGCCCAGGTTATATATATTATATATATATATATATATATATATATATATATATATATATATATATATATATATATATATATATATATATATATATATATATATATATATATATATATATATATATATATATACATATATATATATATATATATATATATATATATATATATATATATATATATATATATATATATATATATATATATATATATATATATATAAATATATATATGCATATATGTGTGTGTGTGTGCGCGTAACAACGACAATTTTTTCATCAGCTTCTCATCTTTCTCTATAAATATAATAAACTAATGGCCTGATAACAAGAAAGCCTTCTCGAATGTAGAAAACAGCTGAAGATGAAACACATGCGCAGACCTGAAAAGATCCTGAAAATCTCTAAAATAAAAGAGACGACAGACCCTACTCTTGCAAGAGACGGGTTTACGGGAACCGAGGAAACCGAGCGGTTAAGGAAAGCATCTCTGAGAGTGAAGCCAGAGCGAGGGAAGCTGCTTCTAACACAACGCATTGAAAGAACAGATTAGTGAGCATATTGGCTCTTTAGAGTGTGTGGCTATCGGTGGAACTGCTTGGCCAAAAGGTTGTTTCTGAACTTGAACAACGAACTGTGAAGACCCTGACTCCATGGAAATCTAGGTTTAGTCCCTTCAAAAATCTTCTTCGTATTTAACGTGCTTTTTTTTCCCATTTTTATATGGGGTAAGCACGATGCCTTCTTTTGAAGGGCTTTGATTTGGCGGTTGGGGTAGGCCGTATCCTCGATCGGCTGCCCTGCCTGACATCGCTTATAGACCCCGGTAATGAATGTGTACATGTATTGTACCAAATCCCCAGCTCCCTTTCTCCCAGCAGCGAGGAGAACTGGGATAGGCGTAAATGCATGTATTGAGAAAGCATACGCATTCTATGCAACTGTAATAACCACATTCTCGAAATCACATTTTTCGGATACGCTTGTCACTACAAAGTATCCTGAGCATCAGAATGAAGTTATATTGTCGATTAAAGCGACCTCTTTCTGATACTCCAGATGCAGGTTGGAATCCTGCTACAGACATCTGAATAATTCATAATCTCACATTTGGACAGGCTTTGTAGTGACACTGTATTAAAAAAATTAAGAAAAAATATTAAGAAATCAAGATATTAAGAAGATTGTTATATATTATTACATATTATATATATATATATTATAAAAAGTGATATATATAAAGATTATATATATATATATATATATATATATATATATATATATATATATATATATATATATATATATATATATATATATATATATATATATATATATATATATATATATATATATATAATATATATATATATATATATATATATATATATATATATATATATATATATATATATATATATATATATATATATATATATATATATATATATATATATATATACATAATGGAGCTATGGAAAGGCATTCTGTTTTCTATCCATTCATTAAGATGCCGACGTTTCTTCATGAACTCCCTGGAGGAGCGAGCCATCGATAGTTGTCCCTCTGATTCCCGCCCGCTCTTTTACAAACGTTACATTGACGACACTTTCGCCCTCTTTAAACATGGCCACCAAGTTGACGCTTTTCCAGAACATTTGAATAGCCAACACCATAATATTAAATTTACTGTTGGGAGAGAAACCCAGAACTCACTTCCCTTCCCGGACGTAAAAGTTACTGCAGACGAGATAGGTTTCCACACTGGCATTTATAGGAAGAATACTTTTACTGGCCTAGGTACTAAATTTTACAGCTCCTGCTTTTTTAATTATAAGATGAATTCCGTCTCCACTCTCCTCCATAGAGCTTTTAATTTGACCTCAAGTTGGCCTGCTTTTCATGATGAGATTGTTTTCCTCACTAACTATTTTAAGAACAATTATTTCCCACCATCAATCTTCCATAGATTCCTTAACAAACTGCTTAATTTGAAACTAAATCCCCACCATAGTTCTTAGTGTCCCTGATTACGCCTGTAGGCTAGATTCCCTTATTACCAGACAACAGATTCAGGAAAAAATGTATTAGTTTACTCAATAGACAATTACCTGCACTCAGCCTAAAGCTAATCCCGATAGAATCAGCCCCCTGTTTACCACCAGTGTAATCTACAGTACAAATATACCTGTCCCAGATGTAATCTGGGCACATACATCGGATGTACCAGGAGGCTGCTAAAGATCCGAATCTCCTCTCACCAGGGGATTAGTAATAGAACAGGTAGTCGACTATCTAATCCTGATCAGTCGAATGTGAGAAACCATAGCAAGACTTGCAGAACACATAGAGACGCTAAGGGCTTTAGTATTGTGGGAAGAACACGAAGTATGGAGGAACTGACCACCCTTGAATGTATAATGATCAAATTGACTGTCCCTACCCTCAATCACCAATCAGCATCAACCCAACTGTTCATCGCATAGATTACTCTTGTTTTTAGCCTGTGTGTCTGTGCTCCCCGCCCTCTCTCTCTCTCTCTCTCTCTCTCTCTCTCTCTCTCTCTCCCTCCTGGTCTGCATTTTTTGGTGGTCAGCTTTACGCTACCATTGTGGGTAGGAGTTTTGTGCTTCTTGCCTCTGATTTTGGTTTTTCCCCTTGTTCTGTTTTTTAACTGCTAATATGGTGCAAATAAGTATGTAATGTGTATATATCTTATCCTTTATACGCAAGTACTGTTTATTTTAATCGCTATTTCAAACTGGAAAATGTATCAAGCGATACGGAACGTCGGCATCTTAATAAATAGTTAAAAACAGAATGCTTTTCCATAGCTCCATTATGCGTACTGTCTGAGTGTCTGCTTCAGCCAGTATATATATATATATATATATATATATATATATATATATATATATATATATATATATATATATATATATATATATATTATATATATATTTATATATATATATATATATATATATATATATATATATATATATATATATATATATATATATATATATATATATATATGTATATATATAATATATATGTATATATGTATACATATAGATTCTAATATGCATGTTTGTAGAGAAATTGTTTAGGCACTATCAGATGCACACAGGCTCATGATTATTTAATGCAACTTAAACGTGTATCAATAGCCCAAACAGTAACATAACAATGCAGTGTCACCCCATCACTTTAGATATATACAGGACCGTCATGGCTGGTGGCCTTGTGCAAAAGTTTTGAATTCCAAAATTATTGAAAGAGATGATCTGCTATGAAAAGAGGTGAGAGAGAATTGAAAATAAAATAATGCTAATAATAGTAATTCTGTCTGTCTGTCTGTCTATCTGTCTGTCTCTCTCTCTCTCTCTCTCTCTCACACACATTTTCAATTATGGGTTATGTTTATTTATTTAGTCTCAAAATCATATATAATGAACTAAGTTTCATTGTTTTTCAGACCGACGCGACATCGTCAAGTTTGCAGTGTCTTTGCAAAAGAAAAATAAAAATAAGCTTATCATTTACCTTCTATTTTTACAGTATATATATAAATATATATATATATATATATATAGTATATATATATATATATATATATATATATATATATATATATATATATATATATATATATATATATATATATATATATAAAAGTACCTTTTAAGCAAATTACTAAGGAACAATTATTGTGTTGGTTTTTTCTTCTACGGGCAAATGTGTAGTAATTTCTTCAGTAGCTTTTGACAGTTCCTCGAATACAAACGATATTGAATCGTTGTCCAGTTACCAATAATGACCGCGAAAATAGAAAACTTCTTACAGAGAATTTGTCCAACAGCATTCCATGCGGAAAATGTCTTTGAAACCAACACCTGATGTACTTCTTTGGCTACGTGGCGGCAATAGTTGCCTCACCCTAGTCTTGTTAACAGCGAAACTGCGGCTGTTGAGTTTATTCCACGGCCAGCTTAATAAAAAAAAACACACGGGTAAAAAGTGCGCCGAAATTTCTTGGGCGCAATCAAGTTTTCTGTACAGCGTATAATGCTGTATGAAACTCTCAGCCACGGCCCTTGGAACTCTCAGCCGCTGCCCATGAAACTTTCAGCCATGGGCGGGTGGTGGCCTGTGTTGTTGGCACCTATAGCGGTGCCAGACGCATGATCATGACATACTTTAACCTTAAATAAAATAAAAACTACTAAGGATAGAGGGCTGTAATTTTATATGTTTGATGATTGGCGGGTGGATGATCAACATACCAATTTGCAGTTCCCTAGTCTCAGTAGTTTCTAAGATCTGAGGGCAGACAGAAAAAGTGCGGATAGACAGACAAATATCCATCTCAAAAGTTTGATTTTACAGAAAACTAATAAAAAGGCACCGAACGCATTTTTTTTTTATCTAGAATGTATATTTCATAACTTCAAATCAACCTGATCACAAAATATCTCAATTCAACCTTTCTGAAGCTGAATGACACATGTCAGTGAAAATGATGCTGAAAAATAAATTTCCTGCCTGGCTACTTTGCAAATGCAATTGTCTCCACTAAAGGAATAACTGGAATACACCGTCATCAAGAAAAATGGGAGTATGTATCTATTAGCTGATGCAGAAAATCTGAGCTCGTAAATAAGTAAAATGCCAATCTTTTCACATGAAAGTTTTTCAGTAAGTCCACCAATCTTGACCACAGTGTGTGCTAACGGTGAATGTAACAGGATATATTAACCCCTTTCATCACAGGCCTGGAAAATTAACTGTCAATTTCGATATGGCAATTATTCCCTACCTATATATCTCGTGTAAGTACTTGAATCACCTCCGTACTGTTCACAGTTAACAGTGATCAGGGCAAAATAGTGTCCCCCGAAATATATGGAGTGCTAAATTTATGTGATGCCCCCCTAAATTCCACAAATACATTCATATGCATATGCATTCATACATACATACATGCAATAAGTCACCAAACTGCACGTGACAAATGTATACGTAGACAACCACGTGAAAGGTAAGATTAAAGACCGAGTACCAAGTGCTTTCGTGTATTGCGTACACTTCTTCGCTTGGTACCTGGTCTTTAATTTTCACCTTTCTTATGGTTGTCTACGTATACATACATGCATGCTTATACGCACGCGCGTACACGCTTTTGAACAGTTTAGTCTACGTAGCTTGTTACGGTAGTTCCTTCCACTTTTTGTATAAGCATTGAGAATATAAAGAGTAGTCATATAAAAAAAAATATGATTTTGCCGATACACGACTCAGTTATCAGAGGGTTAGCTTTAAGCGTTAAATATTGAATATCTGAAAGATTATCGCAAGCCATGTGACCTCAACATTTAGATAAACTTCATGAATTAAATGAAGGAAGACAAAATAAAAAAAAAATTCCTCTATTTTATGTTTGTAAGCACTCCAGTTCGTTCGTGAATTCGATTATGTATATTTATGTTTGGAAAATTTTCATTTACACTACTTTCCATATTTCTGACGAGAGTTTCTCCTAAAAAATTATGAAGGATAAAGTAAAAAATGTAACTCCTTCCTTCAACTGTTTCTGCAAAGATGAAAGGTTGGCCATAATCATTCACAGTTCGCTCTTTTTTTACTCTCTCTCTCTCTCTCTCTCTCTCTCTCTCTCTCTCTCTCATTTTTACATACCTGTTTTATCCCACATCATATATCGAAAGAAAGCTTTTTACTGAATGAAAGACGAGGTCACATGCACCCACCCAGCCACCGGCTCCTAATGGCTACTGTGTTTCCCGAGTCAATACTCGTCGTTAGGTCAACAACCACAAAGGTAAATTTCTAAAGCAAATGTTCGCAGAAAACACACTGGCGATGCATAATTCCCTGAATCCTCGTGTTTGCTTATAACCGGTGATGAGAGTTTCGAATTAATTAATGATGGTTCGTTAGGGAGAAAAGGGAATGTTAGGAAAAGTAAGATAAAGATATAACAATATAGTGGTCTGTTGCTGCTAAACTTTTATTATACAAATAATGACGACAATTCTGGAT
>NC_089744.1:13195000-13270000 GCF_040412425.1 Macrobrachium rosenbergii
TTCCTTGAAACGCTAATGAATTTTTCGTTTTTGAGAGATAACCAGATGGAGTTCGTAAACATGAACACGTATATAGCTGGTTTGTTTACGTATCTCAGAGAACTCGAGGGTTTTATAAAATCCGCAATGTGTAAAATATATGAACTACTTTTTATCAATGTCGAACTAGAAAGGGCTCAGGACACATCATTTCCAGCACAGTTCCCTGTGAACGCACATTTCTGTTTACCAAATCTAGTTACTATTTGGGATTTGTATGTCTTCTTCAACGGTTGGGAGAATACAAATAGTAGTCTTCGCACGACCAAATTGTCGCGCAATTTCAATTTTCTTTTGAACTTTTGTTTCTGAAGTTACTGGATAATTTTTGCATGAGGTTGAATAGATCAAGATTAAATCCCATGCATCGAGATCCAGTTCTAGACCTATTTGTAAGAACCAGTCGACTCTTTCTTACCCAATAGACCACCATTGTAACAGTAGATACATAAGTCGCATATTTTTATTTACGGTCTTACTGGAGACTCTTAGATGGGAGCATGGACCCAAGTTCGTTAGTAAAATAAATAATCTACAAAATTACAAACTTTAGTCTCTCTCTCTTCTTATCTTTGAGACAGATCACCATCGTGGTCAAACCAAATGAAATCTGGATTATGACTTGTCACATGTCATAATTGTCTTTTAATTGGAAATTATTATTATAAAGTAGTTTAACCAGACCACGGAGCTGACTTTCATCTCTCATAGGGCTGGCCCGAAGGATTAGATTAAAATACCAGGTCTAGGCCGGAGGCCAAGCACTGGGACCCAATAGATCATTCAGTATGACGATGAACGAATTGAAATGAAATTAAAAACTGCATATAGCCACATGCTCTCATACTGGAACACATACATACAATAAATACGTTTACTCATGCTTCCTTACATACACACTAAAATGGTATATTAAAATTCAGAACATAAGTTAAGTAATATTTTTAAATTTTTTTTTAATTGATAAATGCTACAAGGGTTTTTGTGCTTTTATTATTTACTTATTTTTATATTTTATTAATTAAATTACAGTTCCTCAAGAACATCAAAATCGGAACGACTGAAAATGTAAAAGATTCTGACAAAATTTCCTCCATTGATTTATTTCCAAAAGTTGACAATTCAAGATATATTTAAATGGGCAAGAATAAAATTTGGACACCAATGGTGAACCTTGAACAACCCAGGGCTGACAATCATAAAAATGGCTCTTTTCAAATTACAATTCCAATTTTTTATATGCAATCTAAATGGATGTGTTTAATTAAAGACTTCCTAGTTTTCCATTGAATTTAGCAGATAAAAAACGCTAAGAAGGTTGATGAATCCCTCGGTTGATTTTATCAAAGATAAAACACAGCCTGAATCCACAAATATGATAAAATCTTTGATCCTTAATGGAATCTAGACCAACGCCATTGTTTACCATCTCCCTCTTTCTCTTAGCCGAATCAGTAGACAGCCTTCCTGAGAAATCGTATGGATAAAGTTGGGCGTAAATAGTAATTATCAGTCAAACATCAATGGCCTACTTGACGAGAGAAAATACAAAACACACACCTATATGCATACACACACACACGCACATAGACACGCACATACACACGCATACACACACACACACATATATATATACAGATATATAATTTATACATATGTATATGTATGTAATTATGCATGTATGTATATGATGCTGACGATAAAACATAAACTTAATTAGGCACATGAAATGCGTGATTTTAGAGGGGGCAAATTTGAAGAACCTTATATCAATAACAATGCAAATAAAATTCCAGGAAAGCCTCCATGTATTAACTCCATTCATCACAATTCAACAGTGGGAAATTTCTAACCTAAATTAGCATCCGTTTATTTAACCATAAAGGCGGGTTGTGGGTAAGTATATGATTTGAACATCAATTATAAATAGATATGAAATATTAAATACCAGCTGTATTGCGAATAAATATGCTTTAGATTTACACGTAGTGTGATCAGTGCAGTTAATCACAGGTTACCAACCAGCGTTGTCGAGAGCCATTGTAAGGTTTTATCCTGAATTCATTTTTAATCTGATTCTTAAACTGAAAGGATTTTGACTTCGTCTCAGACATTATGTTCACGGTCCTTCCACCTATTTGTCATGTATGTAGTCTTTTATTTCAGAGTTCTTAACGACCAATCTTATGATTAAAAAAAGGGGCCGTATCTTACACCTGAAAGTGCCTGAGAAGCAGATTCATTTTTCACTTATCACTTTTAAAGACTATTACATTCCTTTGCCTCTTCCAAGCTCATTAACTCTCAGCCCCCTCCGCCAAAAAATGGGAAGACCAACTTTCACAGCTTGTAAGAAGTTGATAAAGTGGGTACGATTATTGAATCTTTAAAAAACACGAAGACCATTTCTTAAGTTTAAGCACTTTTATTTCGATGTATATCAAAGAAAAAATATACTACTACAGCTGTTGCAATACAGTAACAAGCAAAGAAACAAATTATGGTCTAACACTCAAACAGTTATGGTTCGATTCGCTAAAACATTTTTCCCAAAACGGGTAAGAATTTTGGTCGTTTCTCCCTACGAAAACCGCCCTGTCAAAAAAAGGGGCCACCTAAAAAAAAAAAACTGAACAAGTCCCTCAGGGACAGAACATCTACCGCCAGAAAAGATCACAAAAGACCGATTTAATCAGACACATTTTTTCTCTCCCATGCCGCTTTAGAGCAACCGAACCATACAGCTGTTACTCAGTTGAATAAGGATTCAATTATTATTTCACAACGATCGGGTGAGACAATTATAAGGCATGTGGTTTTATTACACGGCCGGGATGATTGATTCCGCATGAAGCCTCGTGTCCCATCACGGCTGATTTATTTCCGAGGGGTCGTCTCGTTCTTTATGGGAAGACTGATTCACCCGAGGTGTGTAAGGGCATTCCAACGCTGCCCTTTTTATCTGCGGCATAGGTTCTTCTTTTTTTTATTTCTAGGCAGGGAAAAATAAGTTTTTAGTGATTTATTTCGAGGCGTTAGACCAGGAATTAATCTCTCAGTATACATACATACATATTATATATATATAATATATATATATATATATATATATATATATATATATATATATATATATATATATATATGTGTGTGTGTGTGTGTGTGTGTGTGTGTGTGTGTGTATATGTGTATATATATATATATATATATATATATATATATATATATATACATACATACCAGCTGACCAATCCGACGTACCAGGAAAATTGAATGACAACCGATAAACTCTCTCTCTCTCTCTCTCTCTCTCTCTCTCTCTCTCTCTCTTCCCTAACACCACCTCTTCTTTCTCTCTTCCTTTCTGTCTCTCTCTCTCCTCTCTCTCTCTCTTCTCTCTCTCTCTCCCTCTCTAGGTTCTAATTTACACTCATTCATTGATATCGTATGAGAATATATGTCATTTTTTAATAAGAAATTTTTAGACAATACTCTGTTTCGCCATTTTGCTTCTTTCCTGTTATTAAGTGAATTGCCGCAGCAGCTAGTCTTCCACCTCCTCATCAGTCAGTGGAATTTATTGGAAACGAAAAGTATTTAATTTTCACAAGCTGTAAATAAAAATTATATATTTCAGCGTTCCTATTTTTGGTGATTTTTTGAAAAATAGTAACCAACAGGTGTCGGCAACCTACAACTCGTTCGTACATTTTGCCTTTATATTATATATATATATATATATATATATATATATATATATATATATATATATATATATATATATATATATAGAGAGAGAGAGAGAGAGAGAGAGAGAGAGAGAGAGAGAGAGAGAGAGAGAGAGAGATCTTCCTTTCCTACTACATACAAGCTATCAAAATAACAGATATAGCTACTTAAACGAGTTGGTGTATTAGCATTTGAATAAATATGGGTGACAAATATAAGTGACAAGTATAGATGACAACTGAGCAAAGTAAGCATGACCAGTATATAAAATGGTGAATACATTCTCGATTTATCGTTATACACATAATTAGTAAAAAAATAAAAAGATAATCACTACTGTTCCTACATTGTGCTAAAAATCTCCCTTTAGATTTTAGATGTGCCCTGGGCCATTCATATTCACACAACTTGCTAGATAAACCTGTAAATTAAGATAAGGAGATGGGGGGAAGGTTGGGCCACACGGCAGTCCCTCTCAAAATCCATCTGAAATTTGAAAAGTTTCTTCCCAAAGCGGCCTGTGAATCATTACTGTAAAGGGAATCGTGTATGAAATGTTGAAGACGAGGAACCTCATTCGTCTTGTTTACTGAAGATGAATGTAGCTGATAGAATTATGATATACCACAACCTCACGATTAAAACGTCTATAGGGCACTTTTTATGACTTCTAAATCTTTCTTATTTTTAAAAAAGTATCAGGCTATTAATAGCAAATAAAAAGTTTTGTTTATGGTAATATTTTTTTCCAAATAGCAATTTCCGTGACCTTAATTTGTCTAATTTCCGGTTTGTCAAAGGTTTTGCCTTTCCAAAAGATAGACTTGCCTGCTTATCTACAAAATTTACAACTTTTGACCATGATCATCGACATAAGACTCAGGATATGTAAACCAAAAGTCAGCACTTTTAAGCAAGTTATAGCATTATCCATCACCTCTGCTGCAACGTATGAAATGAAAGTTATGAAAATGTAAAATCATCTTGCAAGTAGATTTAGAAGAATTTTATCATCATCGTTTCTGCTGCTTTAAGTGCCGCAAAATATATGCAAAGAACATTCCCAATGCATGGGCAACCATTTAGAAAAATTACGTCAATAAATCCAAATAAATAAAGAAAAAATGTCATTCCAACAGCTAACAAGAAAGAAAACAACTGGATACATAAAATAAGGTTTCGCAATCTATCCTATTCATGAAGAAATGTTTTGTGGTTTTGGCGAGTCTTGTTTGAAGACAAACTGGGGAGAAGAAAGAACTGCCAAAACATGCTCGCTCTAATGGATCGCCTCCATTATTAAACATCGTGGATGTGCTTGGTACTTTCGCTTCCCTACACAAATTGTATTGCGGTTATTCCTCTTTCTCTCTCTCTCTCTCTCTCTCTCTCTCTCTCTCTCTCTCTCTCTGTTGAAAAACACAAATTGTATTACATTCATTCCTCTCTCTCTCTCTCTCTCTGTAGAAAAGCACAAATTGTATTACGTTCATTCCTCTCTCTCTCTCTCTCTCTCTCTCTCTCTCTCTCTCTCTCTCTCTCTATGTAGAAAAGCACAAATTGTGTTACGTTCATTCTCTCTCTCTCTCTCTCTCTCTCTCTGTAGAAAAGCATAAATTGTACTACGTTCATTCATCTCTCTCTCTCTCTCTCTCTCTCTCTCTCTCTCTCTCTCTCTCTCTGAAAAATAATAAAAAGATGTTGTTTGTACAAAAACTTGGTGAGTCAAACTATTCCTTCTCTCGGCGCAACAATTAATATAACGGTTTTCTTTCCTTTTTTCATCAAGCACATTAAACAGCTTCTATTCATGTCTCCATGATTTTGGGTTCGTTTATCTTAGATCTTGTAGATATGTGCATTCCAAATTATGCTAGGAGCTACATATTAAAACAGGCTCTTAGAAAATATAGAAAGTAACAAAAAGAGCTGATATCAAAGGAAACAAAAGAAACTAATTTGTAAAGAAAAAGAAGTGAAGTAAATTGAGAAATTTAATCGGGCATGCAGATTAGTTTTTTTTTTTTTTTTTGCACTAACAATAAAAGGAAATCTATATCTTTCTATGACTATCAGCTTTTATCTCTTAACGTTCGTTTCCAAGTTGTACATATGCACAGTATTTCTAACACATGCCAGGATGAAAAAACTGCCAAAAAAAAAAATCTGTCTCCGTATGGAGCTATCAGTAGCAACCACAGAAACACTGGATTATAGAAGGATCCATAGAGTCCTCTCTATCCTAGTGGTCTTTCATAGAAAGGAATGTGAACTCTAAATCTCTAAATCAATCTGAAATGAGAGGAATGATTTATTTTACCCTTTTTAAAACATCTTCACAATCATCACAAGCCAACTTCCAGGGGACCAATGAGATTACAGACTCCTTTGCTTCCCTCACTAATTGGCCCACACTTTTCATTTCGTGTTTCCTGGTGCGACCGGCAATCCGTCCTGGCTGTTGGCTGTTGGCTGGTAAACGCATAACTTATGCCACGTCTATACTGCATAAATATCCCATTTCATTGCCTTATGCATTTCGTTTCCTTTCAGGAAGCAGCCTGGTCGTTTCGGAAATGTCCAATCGAATAACTTTTTCGACTATAAACCTGGAGGTAAACATTCATTGTGCCATTTTGACCGAATGTATATATATATATATATATATATATATATATATATATATTATATATATATATATATATATATATATATATATATATATATATATATATATATATATATATATATATATATATATATATATATATATATATATATATATATATATATATATATATATATATATATATATATATATATATATATATATATATATATATATATATATATATATATATATATACATACATACATACATACATACATACATATATATATAGTATCTAGAAATAAATGTGAGAAAAATTCTCCACCGTCTCAGGAGGACTGGTAAACTAGTGCATTATAGCAGAAATACACAGCATCTGTGTAGGAGGCAAACAGCACCAATGAACATACAAACTGTAGGCCTGTATGCAGGATGAGTCTTTTACATGACAAGAGGGTGAGTGTCTTATTTACAAAAATTTACGACATGTAACTGACTTTGCAACTGCAATATTAATTGATGGAAAATTTACAGGGAAACCGCCTACTTGTCATTAGGACCTGCCTACCTACCCTCCTTAATTTATTTACTTTTTACGTATTTATTTATTATAAAATAAATGAATCGTGTTAATACACTCCAGAGCTCATATTTAAATTCACATCAAAACATCTATAAAAATGCAATTAATTACATTTCGTTCCAACATATTATTAGAGTATACCAACTTTTTAGAGCATATTAAGTTACGACCAAGATTATTTTCAGTATTATGAACTGAAATTAAACTGAGAACATTTTAAATGCTTTTTTATGTTTCTCATTTCTCTTTTTCAGTAATTTTCAATTCTGACCAATAAACAACTTGCCTCGTGAAACATGGGATTTGGTATGCACAACCTTTTGTGGTACTATAAGGAATTTGTTTACAAGAACCTTTTTCGGTGTACTATTGTTCTTAAATATCACGTTAAGAGTAAAAATTTTAAGCAAATGAAAAATATCTTCGAAACTATTGTTGTGTGGTAGTACAATTCATTATATGGTCCTCTGTTGTTATACCCATAAAAGGTCTCGTTTTACCGTTATCAATGCATTGGGTACACAGGGTATTTTATTTCTGGCTTGTATCGTTAATTGTAACTCTTTATCGGCTATATAACCCAGGCTGCAGACACGTATACAGAAATATTGGTAGGTTTTCGATGTATAGTAAATTTAAAACCATCAACTCCTTTTTGTATATGGCAATCAAACAGGCAGGACAACTCACTTCCCACCTCCACAGCATATTTATTACATCTAACAAAGAAAATGTTATAATTTTCATTTATTCATACTTTCAAACATTTCATAAAATAATGACTTAAACGAAATAATAGCTAATAAGTTGCATGAGTCCATACCTAGAGAGTTAATTACCTGCCGGGAGAGAAAATTTATCTTCTATGTCGTTTTGTAAGTCCGTTTGTATACGTTCAAGTTGCCAAAGTGACAAAAGATATTCTAACCAAATCTCTATTTCATTTTAGAAATTCCTTAAGTTTTTGCTGAAGATTTTATGCACAGTGGCTCTGAAGTTGTATATTACTTTTTATATGCATTTATGTCACTCAAAAGTTTGTGGTCTCTCTTTTTTTTTTTTTTTTTTTTTTTTGGAGGGGCTATTCACTTATAATTGGAAGGACCAATGCACTAGATTTCCAGCTTTCACCATGTGTGCTTTTAAAACTATAAACAACTTCGAAAAGAGACGAATGTAGAAAGAATAAAGCTTTTACAATTTACCTAACAAAACAACTTACAATATCTAAAGCAGTTTGTATACCGCCCCCACCGTGCACCGAAAAGGGACGAAGCGCGATCGACCAATAACAAAACTGGATGGCAAATAAATCTAAACAGAACCTGTCCTGCTCTGGGTGAAAGTTCACGTTTAGAAAATCTGAACCATTTGGGAACAGAGAGCAATGGACCGCTATCTTTTCTTTTTAACCTCAAAATTCAAACCAAATAGATTCGAGTTGAGAAGAGGAGGTTAACGTGGCGTCAAATTTTACTTCGGTAAGAACACTATTCGTAACACTTTCGACATTGACTAAGAGAAAATTTAAAGATGAAATCACCAAACCTAACACCTTCATGTGATATATTGTTATTTATTTATTTATTTATCTTATATTCTTGTTATAAATACGTTCATACAGCATTGCTATGTTTGACTGATATAGGCATGCATCGACGTGAGTTGCTAGTATTATATGAAAAAACTTGCAGCATATTATTGCGTAAATATAAATTTACGAACATTAAGAAAAAAAAGAAATTCTCCCTGCGCTCATGCGCATTACACATACACACAAATATATAAATTTCTGTCTATCTCAATGCCAGTTTATTTATATATCCATAAATCGCCAGACATTTTCAAGCTCCCTTTTCATGATCCTCATCCAGGTAGGCTTGACTTTCCCAGCTCCTCTGGTACCCACAGGAGACAAGATAAGACTATCAGTACTATTTCTGTACTATCCTTACAGAGCTTGTGCAAAGGACAAGTCCAAGCCATCTACATCTTTTCATCATTTGCTCGTCTATATGTGGAACTTCGTTAATATCCTTTATGGTATCTGTTTTAACTCTATCCTGGCAAAATAATTATTCCTTTAGTTTTAGTGTTGAATCATCAGGAGCTTGAATTATCCATAGGAAATTAAGATTAACCTAAGTAGTACAAGCTAATCTTTACATACGCCTAATAACTCGAATTGTGGATGATTTACCCCTTGAGTTAAGGGACAGTTTGTTTTGCAAAACAAATCCTATTTTGCATTAATATTTTTTATAGCAAGTGAACCAAGACTAAAACAAAAAAGAAAAGAAAACTATTGTAAATGCTTGGAAAAAAGGAGTAAACTGTTATGTTAAAAATACTCTGATTTCCATTTCGCAAACCTATTATATTCATATCAGCTACTATAGAGTTAAGACTAAAAAAAAAATAAAATAGTCTTTGAGCGCTTGTGTCTGAAAATAGTGGCGCATAATTATATCATTGAATATTCCTTCAGAGCTCAAAGAAGCTTCTTAATTAACGCGAGAAATTACTTGGGGGACTGTTGAGATTGTTTCTCAGCGAGATGAGATCTAAGATACTGAAGCAATAAAATGTGAAGCGTCAACAGTTGCTTGATAAAACAAGGACTGTTTACCTTTCTTGGTGATTACGTAGGATGCATCCAGCCATGATTAGCAGGCAGGTTAAACACAAAGATTGCAGTAATGAGTACTCGTGGATGTGTTTTGCATGTTCTCTTTCAGGAATACTGATATATATATATATATATATATATATATATATATATATATATATATATATATATATATATATATATATATATATGTGTGTGTGTGTGTGTGTGTGTGTGTGTGTGTGTGTGTGTCTTTTGATCCTGATGTGTGTGTGTAATCATATATATAATCACGTATTCAATAAATTTTATTTGATTTTAGATTCACATGAAGCTACAAAATGGATCGAACGTTGAATTGTCGAAGGAATTTATATTTTGATCCTGATGTGCTTGAGCCATCAAGAATATGGTTTATATGTATGTACGATATATATATATATATATATATATATATATATATTATATATTTATATATGATATATATATACATATATACTGTAGGTTTAGTTTGTAGCACCCTTCTCTTTCAATTGAAAGGCCCAGGCTCTGTACTCAATGTGAGCATAAATTTATATATGATATATATATATATATATATATATATATATATATATATATATATATATATATATATATATATATATATATATATATATATATATATATATATATATATATATATATATATATATATATATATATATATATGAATATACTCTACCTGACCAACCCAGCACTGCCCGGTAAAACTGAATGACAACTGATAAACTCTCTCTCTCTCTCTCTCTCTCTCTCTCTCTCTCTCTCTCTCTCTCTCTCCAAGTCTCCTCACTCTCTCGCTCTTTCCCTGTTCTCCTCTCTAACACCCCCTCTACTCTCTCCCATACTGCCTTTCCCTCTCTCTCTCTTTCTCATTCTTTCCCTCTTTCTCCTCTCTAACACCCCCTCTACTCTCTCTCTCTCGCTTCCTTTCTCTCTCTCTCTCTTTCTCCTCCCTAACACCCTCCCTCCCTCCCTCCCTCTCTCTCTCTCTCTCTCTCTCTCTCTCTCTCTCTCTCTCTCTCTCTCTCTCTCTCTCTCTGTCCTGTGGAGATAGTTACTTCAATTACATTGCCCAGTATTTTTGACATTTTATATTTCGGCCCTTCTTAGCCCCCATTCCTGCTGGGGCTGACCTTGGACTTAAATGCCATTGGGAATGTCACTATTCATCTCAGCAACCTTGAAAACTTTGGTTTAAACACTAATATCTGTAGTTTTCTGTTATTTTAACATGCCACCCCCCTTTGGTGCCAGTGATATCTTTCCACCACAGTATTCTTTTCCATATAGTAAGTCATACATATACTGTAATGAGGTATGATAAACCCATAGTGTTTATTTAGTTACTAAGTCTACAGGCAGAGCCAGCTCCATTTCAGGGAAGCCCTTCCCACCCCTACGCCCTTTGGTGCCCTTTGGTGCTAGTGATGTCTTACCCCCCACAATATTCTTTTCGAGATAGTAAGTCATATGTATACCAATCTGCGTTGAAATTGCTCAACGGGTTTCAGAGTTATGCTGGAACATTCACACACACACATACATACATACATTTATATATATTTCCATGATGTTACCTTGCAATATGTGTATCCTTCTATAGTTTTGATATATTTACTCTCCTATTTATCATGTATTATGTGTAATAGTAATAATTATTGAAATATTGTATGTAGTGTATTGTAAGATCTCAAACGAGTTAGTAATTTAGGTAACTCAACAGCATAATTTAGAATTAATAATATCTTTCCTGATAATAGCGTAGTAGTGGGAGAGAGAGAGATTTAAGTTTTAGACCAGATGTGCCATCTGTCACCAGTTAAGATAACGTGTTGACTGGCCGGGATAACAATTGCTGATCTGTTCTGGAAACCAACTTGAGTTTTTTGTTTTGTTTTAAAATATGCCGATCATAATTAGTCTGTTGCAATCTGTTTGATCATGCAAGGATTTCTGTAAAAGCTTTGTTTCATACAAAAAGAAGACAAATGATTTCGTAATGTTACATATATTAAGTCTTTGGACAACAGGAGAACTATGTGATGACCTGTCAGTGCCTCTTCGCGGCAGGTGCATTTGTGCTGACATTGGAGCTTGCTCAGTTGGATGCAGAGAACTATTTGATCTTGGCCCGAGCACATGGAAACAGCATGATAGAACATTGAACCAACGTGCCGAAAGTGCCCAGGTTCCGGTGGGGTATGTGCGTGTGTGTGTGCGATCTCCCACAGTATATTATCTGGGGGATAGACGTTGCAAGTGATTGCACTAAGAGATCTGGGTCTATTTGGTTAGTGGTGAATTGTGTTAAGATCACCACAATGAAGATACATTATTTACGGCCATAGCAAAGTAAGTAAAATCGCACAGTGACATTTATATCTTTTCCAGACTTTAGAAGGAAAACCCTCTGTTTGGAAGCAGTGAAACTGAAAGATGTCTACATAGTGAATTTGCCCATTTGTGCATTTTTTCTGTCTTGAATATGTACATTCATTCCAGGTATGTAATATAATGAAATATATCTTTCAACAGGAATCGAACATCGTCCTGGGAGGACGAATATTTGGAAGTGGTGTTTTTACTCTGACATACGATATGAAATTTATTGTGATCTTTATGACCTTATTACTTTGCTTGATGACCAGGGTGTTATTCACTAGTATTGCTTGGCATAGAATAATGACTATTCTTGTTTGTGAAACTGTATTTCCTCTAATTATGTTTTCCATTGATAGGGGGGTGTGAATCACTCCATTTCATGACCGCAGCTTTTGCTGAGTTAATGTCGTTAAATTTGTCAATAAAGTCTAGTTTTGTATATCAGTGTCTCATTTCAGTAGGCTTTTGTTTAAAGATAGGTTTAGTGAGAGAAGTTTGACAAAGGAGAAGGGATCTGCTGACCCAAGGAAGAGCTACAGCTACCACAGACATCTTAGAGAAGTAAGGTGATTAATTCTGTTCTTAAAACAGATACACCAATAAAAGATGGCCCTTCAGAACCCAGGGCCATTAACACATACATGGCTCTGGTCATGTATGCCCTTTTGAGAGTAAGAACACACATGGCAATTGTGTCATGTTTAAGATTGCATTGCTCTGATTATGTATTGTCCCAATTGCATTCAAAACACTTTGCTAGAAGTGACGTTACCTCCCTGCTTCTAGAACTTTCGTGTCTCGTTCCCAAAATGCCTTAATGACGTCATATGATTGTTTAATTTCACACTGGAATCCAAAATTTGCTCATTCTTATTTCAGAGACCATTCACTTTGGTTTCTCTCTCTCTCTCTCTCTCTCTCTCTCTCTCTCTCTCTCTCTCTCTCTCTCTATCTTCAAAAGAGAGTAATTTGAATATAATATATTTGTGGTCACTGGTATTAACCTTAGCTTTTGAAATCTAAATTTAGTAAAATTGTTTAATCATAATGGCGCCAGAAAAAAGAAGTGTATTGTGAATCAAAAGCAGTTGCATGTACTGTGGTTTTACAAAGGTTTTCACAAGCTTGTGTAAAGTAAAATGAATTTTACTTATTATTACCATGGTATAATAAGGTATATTAAAAAAAATATTTGCCTAAGTGAAATTATTATTGATAAATCTTTTGTATATTTTTGTGTGTTCTTGTGTTTGGAATCTCTTGATTTTTTCAATTTTTTTTTATTTTGGCAATTTAACATTTATTTACTTAGCAATTTAAGTATTTCTTAATAATTTAAAATTGCATACTTGATTTAATTTTATTTACTAAGATTTTCTTTTCAAATCTTGAGTAATTCTTGATAGTTTAAATTTTGCTTAAGTAATTTAATTTCTCGACAAATTAAAGTTTATGTGATTTAGTTTGGTTTGATAATTTAACTCAAGAATTAATTAAATTTTTATGTTGTTTTCAAGTAACAGTAAATTTTTCAGACTGAATTCTAATTATAAATTTTGAATTTAAGAGTAAATTTTTGTATTTAAAATAAAAAAAAAACAGTGTTTCATTTATTGACCACCAGTGAATAGGATCAATTGTGTGCATAAGGCAAAGTGATAAACATGTTTTGTTCCTTTAGTTTTGCTAAAGTGAATTAAGACCAGGAAAACACTTAAAGTTGTTTGATGGAGTGATGCCCTTTTACTCTAGTATATTTCTTGTTTAATTGTTGATGCCTCACACTAGTCTTGATAAACTTGGTTTGATTTTTCATGTGATTAATGAGTTTTTTAAGGGATCACTGTTACCTTTAGAGTACTTAGTCGTAATTCTTATTATTATGGGAGATCAGGTATCTGGGTGAAGTGAGGTAAATTTTCGAAATCTGTGATTAGTTGTGTAATAACCAGGTACTTGGTACACATCGTGACAATATTATGTATATATATATATATATATATATATATATATATATATATATATATATATATATATATATATAAATATAAATATATATATATATATATATATATATATATATATATATATATATATATATATATATATATATATATATATATATATATATATATATATATATATATATATATATATATATATATATATATATATATATATATATATATATATATATATATATATATATATATATATATATATATATATATATGCATATACATAGGAACAAAAGTTGTCACTTTAGTCTCAGTGCTTATATGTTATTAGTCAAGAAAAAACTAACGGATTACATACCATCTGTTATTAAAAACATATCAATAAATTCTGCACCAAAAATGATTTTGTTTAAGCTGAGGGTAAAAAGTTCATTGCATATATATAACCTAATCTGCCTATGAGAATTACTCAAATCCCGAGTTAATCAGTCTAAAATAATTTAGCTTTTGTAAAACACTTCTGGAAAAATGCTAATAAAATATTACTATAGTCTATTTAAATGATTGTGTAACGTTACTTTTGATATATTAATTCCCTGGAAAAACTATTAACACAGTATTCAAAGGCACTGGTGCACTCAAACAAGGTATTAAGAACGTTCATTGCTTGTGCTATATACAGTATACTAAGTTCTTGCAGTAGCTGCTTTTCTAAGTTTACATTGACTTTGTGTCATATGAAATTAATCAGTTTTTATCTCTATTTCACAATGTATGTGGTTTTACTTGGCCTAAAGAACCACTCCACAACGCGTCTGTAAAACTGACAGGGGATTCGCTGCCTATAAAACTGTTCAGTAAATTGTGGCAGATAATAGCAATATCTATTTAGTATCTGACAAAAGCAAGGAAATACACAAAAACAAGAAAAATATACTGTATATAAGAATAAACAATTACGTTATGGCGAAATCATAAACAGTATTATTAAAAAATAGATAATACCAATAGTCATTTAAAAGAAAAATTAACCAACCTTTTTTACATAAAGCTGTTTTTGAAGGGAATTCTCTTTTCCAGTTCCTCATTCGTCTCGTCTGGCGACTTCATATGTTGATATGCATTTGCATAAGTGCAATCAACTGCAGGAATGAGAGCCAATAAGATCACTTCTATGCAAAAGCACTACCCTTTTTTCACTATAATAGTTCCTTGGAAAGGCTATGGATCTAAGCAAACAAATATGTTTTGACACTTTTGACCAAGTTAATACATTGCATAAGAAAATTGTGCAGACGCAACTTCAATGACATTTTAGTGCGAATTTATAGCTCCCATAATAATCCGCAAGCGCCGATTAAAGAGTGGAAGATCACTTTGTTCAAGAATAAAGAGAGAAAGAAATTCACTTCTTTATTAGCTTAGTGCCCTATTATTAACTCGCGGCAAATCACATTTAATTAAGCCTCAACACAACCAGGCACGAACTCAAACTGAATATTGCTTTGGGTAAGACATGAAATCCGTACATTTTCCGCATTTATTCGTGCATTTTTATTTACAAATTTTGTACGGAATTCTGCACGAAAATTTTACATTTAAATTGTTTTCACGTGTACTATCAATTTCTCACCCTTTTTACTACTGTTAACATTGAAATTTTAACCTGTTTAATATTAATTTTGCCGATATTGGCAATGCCGGGACAGGATGTTTTCATTACGAGAGATAAAACCTCATTGTTTCTGCCCTTAAAAAAAAAAAAAAAAAAAAAAATAGAAAAACCTCCAACTTGAATACCACATTCCAATAAAACCAATTTCCTTTATCACGTGCACGCCTAAACTTTGTAAAAATTATTTTTTTTACAAAGTTCATGCTTGATTAGGAAAAATAACTATTTCCTTCTATTCTCATCCACTCGTATTTTCGTTTTGTGAAATATTACGCAAATAGCAAGGATATAAACCGTCTATTTTGGGTACTGCTTCTCTCATTCGCTAAAAATAACATTTTTGTCAGTATATAATCTAAGTAAATGCCATGTTTATTTAAATGCTCAGATTTCACAACACTCAAGAGAGTCAAGTATGCAAATGCTGAAAAAGCAGAAGCCACAGAATGTAAACATGCCAAAGTACAAAACTGACTGTTTCTTTGTTTTGTGCCTTGGCGACCTGTTATTCGGGACACCGTGAAGAAAAAGAGCACTATTAGGTTATCTAATCATTGACAAGTCTGAAAATTTGTACCCCTTGACGTATTGTAAATTTCTGACGATAACATCTCTTTCGGTGGGGAGTATAATTAACATATTTTATTACCCGGATTCAGCGGTGTTTTTTGTGAACACGCTGGATAGTTACCAGCAGTTATTAAATTCTGCTATCAAAAATGATTGCAAATTAGTGCTAATTGACGCTAATGATATTGATAAGACTAAATTCTAAAAGTCTGCCTGACCGGTTGTTCAGGGAAAGAGTGAAACCTGATAGTCCCAGAGGTATCCTAAGATAAGTCTTGGACTGAAATCTATTAGAGGACAATAAAGCTAGTTAAACATAGTAAAAATAAGTGGTTATTAGGAATCGAAATGGGGAGAAGCAGAGGAAAACAATAGATAGACAGATAGACAGAGATAGAAGTTTATTGACCACAAGATAATACAATTATGTATGTCATTCTCTTCTTTTAATCAAGCAGAGTTGTTTCAAGTTCAAGAGAGATTTCTTTCTGTGAAATTGCATGCATTGTACGCCCACTATGAAAGTAAGTATATACATAACGTATGTAAAGACATATCAAATGAGACATATAGCAAGATAGTAATTGACGGATCGCCGCAACAGGGTTACTCTAGTTTTCGATACCGAAATGCAGTACACCATTTCTGCCATATAGATTTTGCTAGTGTCAATGACCTAGTTATTGAGAATTAATGACATTAATGACAACTGATCACTCTGAATTGATTAATTACTAACTACTCAAAAACAGGTTTTGACGGAGTTACTTTAATTCCACTGGCACAGATACTGTAAAGAGACTTAATACATCTTCCTATTGTCTATTAGGGCGTAAGTATTGTCACTAGATCATTTCAGTTTTCAGATTATAATGAATAAAAAAAAAAAAAACAAGCTTCTGGAAATGCATAAAAAGTAAGATTATGATGTACTCACATAGTTTAGGTAACATAAATATACGCAAAAATAAGCAGACTGATCACCATCTATGGATACTCAAAAGAGAAACTGAATCCTTTTTCAGAAAAATCCAAATAAAGTACGAATGACGTGAAAGCGCTAATTGAAATGAAAGTGCGTTGACGGTATTGCAGACTTTATTGACACTTGCAGTCGGTAAAATCAATTACGACTTAAAGCACGACCGATTTAAGATCAGACTATAAATGGCTGCAAATGGGGTCTGACAAAGTACCAGTATTCTGAAGGGTTGCTAGAGTAGTATGACGAAATCACATTGCATTCGAAGGGGTTACAGAGGAAAGGCAATAATTCGGCAGCGGATATGGTAGGGTTCTAATGAAAGAAAAATGCCACGACTCACAACCAAAGGTTTTACAGGAGACGAACAAGAGCACAAGCTTGTTGAATTGATGAGGTCACAATTCTATGCTGTCTGGTCTGGGCCTTCTTTTTGTATGCTGTGAGCCTCAAATGGAGCATATAACTCTAGTTTTAGAAACGTGAATGTGAATTATATAAAAAAAACATCCCGTATGGACCAGTATCTACTGACAAGATTCTAATTATTCAAGTATTGTTCCTGTTTATGTGCCATGACAATAAAAATTCATCGAAAGTGCAAGATGATGTGAGTTAAATGTCTTAATTTTTTCTGTTACAATTAAATAAGGTAAAACAGACATTTCAAATACGTAAATGTTATCTTTGCACTAACAACTTTGCAAGTAATGAAAGGAAAGAGAAGCAAAGTAATAACATTAATATTTCCATAAGTCTGCTTCATGAGCAGCAAGATTATATAAAATCCAGAATATTCAGTCAGTAAATCTCTATAAATGTGATTAGATTTCATTTGCTTCATATATGTTACAAACCAAAACAAAGATTTGTAAGCGGAAATTCTCAAAAATGTTATTTTCGTGACTATAGAAATGCGATTTTATTAAATATTCTCCTTATTGTTGAGAGAGAGAGAGAGAGAGAGAGAGAGAGAGAGAGAGAGAGAGAGAGAGAGAGAGAGAGAGAGAAAGGGTCAAAATTGAATTGACATCCATGAAATGACTATGCAACCTTATAAATTCACACTTTTTATACGTAGTTTCCAATGAGAGAGAGAGAGAGAGAGAGAGAGAGAGAGAGAGAGAGAGAGAGAGAGAGAGAGAGTCAAAATTGAACAGACATTCTTGAAATAACTATGCAACCTTATAAATTCACACTTTTTATACGTAGTTTCCAATGAGAGAGAGAGAGAGAGAGAGAGAGAGAGAGAGAGAGAGAGAGAGAGAGAGAGAGAGAGAGAGACAGAGAGAGAGAGAGTCAAAATTGAACTGACATTCACGAAATGCCTATGCAACCCTATAAATTCACACTTTTTATACGTAGTTTCCAATGAGAGAGAGAGAGAGAGAGAGAGAGAGAGAGAGAGAGACTATGCAACCTTATATCCAGATGTGCTTGGTATTTCTGAGTTTTGTCTATCATTTCTGTGTTGACGATAGACAGATGTAAGTTAATATTGTATTGATTTCTCTAATTAATCCGTTTATTTATTACTATCCCGTGAAATGAACATATGAATGAACTCTCGAGACCCCACAACTGCTTTGTGTATAACTGCACAAGAAGTATTTTTTTTTTTATTTACTTGTCATGAGATTATACACGGCAATTATCAGTGTACCAGACAGTTACATAACCAATAACGTTTACAGAGAACTCTTATCTTTCCAGCACCTTTACTAATTAGCAAGTCAACAGTTAGCTCATGAATAATTCTCAGGTAACGAACCTAACGTTTCCAAAGGAACAAATAGATATTTTTCTAATTTCCGATGAACGATGAAGTAGTCAAAAAGTCATCGTTTCCTTACTCCGTATCTATGCACTCACAGGAGACTCATTTCTTCCGTTTTGTAATTATGATCGTCACTACTCGTACATCCTTCAGTTCAATAAATGGACAAGAAATAAGGTACCAATTGGATTATCATATTATGCTAATAAATAAATAGGTTCGTTTTCTGTAATACAGTTGTTCAAGATATTTTCTGTTACAAGCACACTTACACACACACACACACACACACACACACACACACACACACACACACACACATATATATATATATATATATATATATATATATATATATATATATATATATATATATATATATATATATATATATATATATATATATATATATATATATATATATATATATATATATATATATATATATATATATATATATATATATATATATATATATATATAGTAAAAATCATTTAAAATATTTAAAATAACATATGGTGCACTTAAACCACTATAATTAGAACCAGCCTTAAAATCTTGAAATTCATTAATGAGACAGGCTGGGCTGTACAGAAAACACAAGAAATCCCCAAGAGTGAATCTTCACTCTCGCCAACGCTTTGGTTACACAAAGGATCCGAGATCACCCTTGAGTGAGTAAACACAATTAAAGTGTTTGCTGTTATTGAATGTTTGATATGAAGATAAGGACTGAAAGATTCTTTCACGCTCTTAAACACTGGTGCTGAATCAAGTGAATCTTTGAGAAGCTGACGTAACGTGCGAACAAACAAGGGGTACACAAGAAGAAGGAACCACAAATCTGATATGGGTGAAGAAACCCGAGAACGATAGTTAACAACTCATTATCCTGAGCGAGGATGCTATTTTGGTGACGTCCTGCTTATGAGAAGCATTACGCAACTATGTTCCAAAAAAAACATCTGAAGAAAAGGGGGAAACATAACAGACTATAATAGAATAAATTACAGGAAAATAAGCTGGGTTTAACTTTACTTTGGACATCTTCAAAATGACACAAAGAGCGAAAAATTAAGCAAGAAAAGTCATAAATTAACTCACAAAAATAGCTCTAGAATGGTATGTGCAGAAAGATCTGGATCGATTATTGAACACGCGGGAAAGATGGACAAAAACAATTAGTTCTACATCATTTGCTTATATTTTTTTGTGTAGTGACAAGCAGGTTAGTAGACAGATATACATTTCTTCACCTTGAAAATTTAAAAAATATATCAGGCTGGACTACTTTAGTCTTTGTGTTTTTGTTGCAAGAAGGGTTAAACTGTATAAAAAAATGCATTCGCTCTAATAATGGTAATAATAATAAGAAGAAGTTAAACGGTATAAAAAATGCATTCGCTCTAATAATAATAATAATAATAATAATAATAATAATAATAATAATAATAATAATAATAATAATAAACTGGTTGTCAAATAATAGCAGACGCTAAACTCTTCTCCATGCCAGCCAGTTTTAATTGCCACACACAAAAAGCCAGTCAGATAAAGCAGTAGACTTAAAAGAGAAAAAGTTACTCTCGTCGTTCACCTGTCTCATAAGTCTGCTGCCTTGTGAGATTGTTTTTATCTTTTTTAATTAACAATTAAAACTAATTTAAAACAGTCGGGGCCATGTCCACAGTTTATAACATTTTATTTTTGGTCAACCTTCTTATTCAGAACAAATTCAATGTTGATTAGCGACTGCAATATCAGAATTTAGTTAAGATTAATATTTAAATGCTAAAACCCATTATAAACGCACAAATGACTTGAAAATTTAACACCTTTAGGATTTTATATGGCTGGCCACCAGGACCGAATTCCCACAATCTCAAGTTCGTTGCAAACTATTTTCCTCCAAAAGCAATTGATAAAACTCCAAAACTTCTGTTTCTGTCAGGTTAAAAGTTACAAAATGGACCCCAACTTATCAATCCCTCTTTCTCTGACATCTATTGTAACGCCACATGCAATTCCATTTTGAACCCAGTCATCTACATAGAGCGAAATAACGTAGTTCTAAAGTTGATTTATACAACAATTAAGGCCAATTTCTCACTTAGAATTGGACTCTCTCTCTCTCTCTCTCTCTCTCTCTCTCTCTCTCTCTCTCTCTCTCTCTCTCTCTCTCTCTCCATGAGGTGTTTCATTGTTATGTCACAGTTATGTGAAAATAAAAGTAATTGCAGTTCTCTACAACATAATGACAAAAAAAAAAAAAAAATCGCTATTCCCTACATCTCGCGGTTTTTTCGCTGGTAATTTGTGCTGTTCTTACTCTTCCCTAGAGAGACTGTAACTGTTCTATATTAAAGCAGGCATCTACTTATATAAACAAGAAGTCACACAAATTCTTCTGAAAGCCCCCTCGTAACCAATTTTATTTCTCCTTCATTCTCTTAATTACGGTACTTCGTGAAGTCTTCAATTTTTAATCAAACATTTTTTTTTTCGAAATTAAGTATCATAAAACCATTTACAGCTTATGGTTATCTCAGATAGAAGGTCATAAAAATATGTAATCTTACGCTACATGACGTCACTTTAAAATGTCATAGTCAAAATGGTAATGATCTGTTTATGATATCCGGCGAATACTTATCGTTGCAATTGGCTATATATATATATATATATATATATATATATATATATATATATATATATATATATATATATATATATATATATATATATATATATATATATATATATATATATATATATATATATATATATATATATATATATATATATATATATATATATATATATATATATATATATATATATATATATATATATATATATATCATTCAGGTTTCGTTGAACGATAGATGACTGGTAACTTTAACTATTTTGATATTGGTTCTTTCCAATGTTCTGTAGTCACTCTTCACTTCACTACTGAAGTTCGTAGAATTATAAAAGAAAACCACGTCTTGATAATTCCTTTTATTTTCGTCTCTATAGAGAGCCTTCGGACTGTACTTCGTCCATAATCATGCTAGACGAAAATATTTACATCATTTCATGACCAAACATAATAATACAAATAAGTAAGCAAGTTGTTTACTTATTTGTAGTTATTATGTTTGGTCATGAAATGATGTAAACATTTTAGTCTAGCATGATTATGGACGCAGTACTGCCCGGAAGCTCGCTATGGAGACGAAAATAAAAGGAATTATTAAGAAGTGGCTTTCTTTTATAATTCTACGAACTTCGAATAGTGAAGTGAAGAGTGATTACAGAACATTGGAAAGAACGAGTATCAAAATAGTTAAAAGTTCTCAGTCATCTATCGCTCAATGAAACCTGCATAATAAACAAACTGCTGCCTACATACACACACACACATACAAACACACACACTCACATATATATACAGTATATATATATATATATATATATATATATATATATATATATATATATATATATATATATATATATATATATATATATATATATATATATATATATATATATATATATATATATATATATATATATATATATATATTTATGTATGAATATATATATATATATATATTTATGTATATATATATATATATATATATATATATATATATATATATATATATATATATATATATATATATATATATGTATGAGCGTGTTTGTGTTGTTTTTAACTGCAAATAACGTGTTAATGAATTTCCTACATGCATTGAAAAAGAAAAACATACTCAGGGGCATTTGGAATATTTGAACTGGAATGAACTGGAAACATTCCAGCTCGCTGAATTTTCTTTACAATCGCACAAAAGTTACAAATAGCAATTTATTTTTCGCCTTATTGTTTTGCTATATCCAAATGATTGTAAAATACAATGAGTTTTTAGCAACAAAAAGAAGTTGGCAAAGACTCATGAATCAGGCATTTTACACTTATACGAATGTATTGGGAAATTTTAGGTACCGCCAGAACTATTCTCCTTTGCGTCTCTTCACTAATTATTCCTTTCATTTCCCCTCTTCCCATCTTTGTTTTGACTCCGTATAGTCATTATTATAAGGAGGAAGTTTTCAAGGTAATCTTTGATAGAAATGTCTTTCTCATTATTAAGCTTTTGTTCGGTGGGTCGGTTTATTAAGCTTTTGTGCCGTGAGTAGGTTTATTAAGTTTTTTTTGCCGTCGGTCGGTTTATTAAGCTTTTGTGCCGTCGGTCGGTTTATTAAGCTTTTGTGCCGTGGATCGGTTTATTAAGCTTTTGTGCCGTCGGTCGGTTTATTAAGCTTTTGTGCCGTCGGTCGGTTTATTAAGCTTTTGTGCCGTCGGTCGGTTTATTAAGCTTTTGTGCCGTCGGTCGGTTTATTAAGCTTTTGTGCCGTGGATCGGTTTATTAAGCTTCTGTGCCGTGGGTCGGTTTATTAAGCTTTTGTGCCGTGGGTCGGTTTATTAAGCTTTTGTGCCGTGGGTAGGTTTATTAAGCTTTTGTGCCGTGGGTCGGCTTATTAAGCTTTTGTGCCGTGGGTCGGTTTATTAAGCTTTTGTGCCGTGGGTAGGTTTATTAAGCTTTTGTGCCGTGGGTCTGTTTATTAAGCTTCTGTGCCGTGGGTCGGTTTATTAAGCTTTTGTGCCGTGGGTCTGTTTATTAATGTTTTGTGCCGTGGGTCGGTAACGCCTCAGTTTTTAATTGAATTGTTTGTAGTAGCCATCATTCACCGTCTCGTTCTTAATATATTTTGAATATTTTCGAAGCGCCACTTAAGAGATAACAGAATGCCGCTCATCAGCGCAGTGGATGGCTTTCTGTCATCATTAGTGAATCCTCCCCACTTCTCTTCTATTTTTGCTTCTTATATTTCGTAAACAGTTATGGTGATGCCAGCTACCCCTTTCTTCCCAATTCGACGTCACGATCTTGGGTCGCTGGGAGGTGCCTCATACCCATAACGCCAATCAGCGTTCTGGGAATGGTTTTGACTTCCATTGTATAGAAATCTTATTAAATAAAAACATTATGACGAGTTTAATTGATTACTGTATCTGTCGCGTGTGATTGTAATCCGTATCACATGAAAGTTAACTAAGCATTAGGGTCTTAAATTCTATCACGGTGCAATTGCTAACTAACCACGTAATATCTAACAGTCCCAAATCCAACAGCATTATAATGATACGCAGGCAGGCTTCTATAGTCTTTCATCACATTGTTTTTCAGAGTCTTTTTCCACATTTAGATCGTACAGTTCTTGCGTGCATCACTTTCGATATCAAAAGTATTTTATTTTTTTTATAATGAGTCTCTCACCCAACTTCTGTTACGGAAAAGAGTAGTATTTATCAGTAACATTATAACCTTAACATACTTGATGATTACTTTAAGGAAATGTCAGTAGGTTTTCTGAATACTATATATTCGAACCCGTCATATAAGAACCACTGGCGAGTTTGGTCCAGCCAGTTAGGATGAGGACAACTTTAAATCAGAAGTCTATTATCATATAGGCCATTAATGTTAATCTAGCGTTGCCTGATTATCTAGAAACACGAGATCAGTCCCACCGGTTGAAACAATTTTTTTTTTTACCATTGTGCCACTGGTAACTTTCATTTAGGCACTTTGATGATAATTTAATGATGTATGTCGTGTTCAAATGAAGACTGTTGGGGATAACCCTCATCCCCCAATTAAATTTGCATGAAATCAAGAGGTAAATGTCCTTTGTAACCTATTCACGACAGGGAGAAATGGTATACATAGATAAATACATTCACACGCACACGCACACATACACACACACACACACACACACACACACACACACACACACACACACACACATATATATATATATATATATATATATATATATATATATATATATATATATATATATATATATATACATATATTTCTAACAACTCAAACTTACTTAGATTTACTCATTTCGGAAATTCCTTTTGATATCTTTAATTTTCCAAGTTTTCTTAGATATTTTTTCTTGGATGTTTTCCCAACATCTTATCCAATATTTTCAGGAATATTTATGACTTTCCAGTGACGAACAAAATTAGTATATTTTTTTCTACTAAAAGTGCTTATGCTCAAATGTCGTGTAAGTAGAGTTCATCCTATATAAACTAATATATTAACAAGAACGAACACACACACACACGCATACGATCTCAAATAGACTCGTGCTTACAAGTCATATTTACACACACACACACAAACACACAAACACACACACACACACACACACACACGCACACACACACATATATATATATTTATATATATATATATATATATATATATATATATATATATATATATATATATATATATATATATATATATACATATATACAGTGCATCTAAGTTTGAGTTGTTAGATAGTAATCTCAAATTCTTCTCTGCTAAAAAAATGGTAACAGCGGTAGTTTCATAGAGCCGAAAGTTTTCCCCAAGTGTTTTCATGTTAAACAAAAAAAAAACAAGTCCTCACTCTATAAAACCCCCAAATCTCTAACCAGTATTTTGCAAACACCGTGCTGCCTCTCTGGCTTCACCTGGAGTGTGACTCCTGGTGCACGGACAAGATGCCGAATGCACTTTTGCCGAAGGACAGGAAGTCGAACCCAAGGTGACGATGGGACACAAAGCCGAATGGACGGTACAGACTGTTGAATACAGATATTCTGAATAACTTTATATGAAGTGAAAAGCAAACTTATTTACGAACATAAACTCTGTTAATGGAACTTTCGTATTGATTTACACAAGTAAGACATTTTGTACATGAAAAATAAATTAATTTCAAAATTCTGTTCCATTTTTTCTATGACTTTGATGAGACATTACATACAAGATTTATTTATATACCTTCAGGGAGTTACGTTAATGCCCCTTAGTGAGCAGCTCTCCAGCTAGCCCAGGTGGTGGTACCTGGATATAGGCCCCTTGTTCATGGTAGTAGGACTGCTGCATTGGAAACTGACACCTCTTCGAGTAAAAACTAGATCCACAGTCGAAGACAGGGACCTTGCTCGGGATGAGCACCAGAGATAATTGGCAGTAGGATGATGGATAGTTTTAAGGCGTTGAGTGCTTTGTTTAATGGCCTTCAACTCAGGATGCCTTTCGGATCACCTTCGCAAAACATTGATAAGCAACGGCGTGGGGTATTGGCCTTGGTCACTTAGGAACTGCGTGCTAGAAGGAACTGGAGACGATCCTTAATGTAATATCGAGTGAATTTTCCAGGATTCTGTCATGTCAGTGGATAGGCTAAATTCAGAAATGCTCTGCATTCCTTGTCACACGAAGGTGCTAAGAATTAAATGGTTTATTAATACTAATGAAAAAAACTGAAAACAGGAAATTAGAATGAGAGAACCCTGAATCAAATTGGGAAAGAGGGAAATTTTTGAAAATGAATTCAAGTGATATCTGTTTGATCTAAGCTGTCTGGGAATCACTACACACAGGAATTGGAAAAGAGACATTGGATGTTATGCGTATTTATTCAAGGGTAGTTGATGGAATTGACACAGAAGTGGCATGATCTTAACACCAAATGCAGAAAAATGAACTCGCCGAGACATAAATGAGTTTTATATCGAAATGCATATGTTATTGTCATCACTTAATTTTATCTGTCAAAGGTAATGTCGGAATTACTTTTTCCTCTTCCTTAATATGAGGGTTTTTCCTTCATTTTTCTTTCATAAATTTTATTTTCGCCATGTCGAAGATCTCTTGTCAGTAAAAAGACCAGATTTGGTTTTCATTCAGCATTATCATTTATCAATAACTTTTTTCGAGATCCAAACCATATGTATATATATGTATATATATATATATATATATATATATATATATATATATATATATATATATATATATATATATATATATATATATATATATATATATATATATATATATATACGCAAAAACTGGGGTGGGCTCATAAAAATATACCAACAACTAATCCTTTTTGCACTTCAAATTTATCCGTGAGCATAACAGGGAATATATTTGTTTAAATGAATTTTTTTTTTTTTTTTTGGGGGGAATATCATCAGGAACTTTACGTCCTACTTGAGCACTCTTCAAACAACTCATGAAGAAAAGGTTTATTTGCATATGTAGACTATTTTTCACAACAAATAGAATTTATGGATATTATCCTCAATAACGCAAGTAATTCAGGATTGAGAGAGCTTTAGAAAGATAGCAAACAAACCGTAAATGATCTCTCATTTTCCCTCCGTTACAGAATGCGTCTTTTTGATATCCTGTTATATATTTCAGGCTCTTGTCCGTCGTGCAAACCTTTTATTCACACAACAGAAAATATTTGTTCATTTTGATCAATTGCTTAACATATGCCGTAAAATAAAATCATTAAGATAATCTGAAGATAAATGAAAGCGTGACCTAAACGCCTCATCCCTCGGAGAAAATAAAAGGAAATCAATCACATGTTTTTGCTAAGGAAATCTACATACGACAAATGAATAGCGCGCTCTGCTAAAGCACTGTATGTTGAGAGAGAGAGAGAGAGAGAGAGAGAGAGAGAGAGAGAGAAATGAATTGTTTGATGAAAGGGAAGGGACAGAGTGATATATATTTAACTATTCATCATTTATAACAATAAAATCCTCCACCCACTATTTATTCAATTGGATATTATAGTTCTTGAAATAATCACAAAAATACAGAGAGAGAGAGAGAGAGAGAGAAGAGAGAGAGGGACTCTTAAGAAGGGACTCTTAAGAGCCCCCCGTGATATATATTTAACTATTCATCATTTATAACAATAAAATCCTCCACCCACTATTTATTCAATGCACTTGGTTTCTCGGATATTATAGTTCTTGAAATAATCACAAAAATACAGAGAGAGAGAGAGAGAGAGAGAGAGAGAGAGAGAGAGAGAGAGAGAGAGAGAGAGAAATGAATTGTTTGATGAAAGGGAAGGGACTCTTAAGAGCCCCCCGTGATATTTATTTAACAATTCATCATTTATAACAAGAAAATCCACCACCCACTATTTATTCAATACACTTGGTTTCTGCGGATATTATAGTTCTTGAAATAATCACAAGCACACACACACACACACACACACAGAGAGAGGGAGAGAGAGAGAGAGAGAGAGAGACTCATCCATCATTATCTCAACAGGAAAAAGTCAGTGACATGATTTTTTTAACATTTTTTCTCACTGAGAGTAATCATTCATTCTCTCCTAACAGAACCCTGCTTCTACCCCTCCCACTCTCCCCACCCCCTCCCTCCCTTCTCCCTTCCTCATTTACGCTTCCACTCTGTCCAAACTTTTACCTTCCAGTCCTTCCTCCTCTCTCCTACTTCACCCACTTTTTGTATTTCTTTCCTCGCTTTTCATCATTTCATCCTCACTTTCTTTATTTTTTACCTATATTCCTCTTATACGTTTACCCTTTCCAGCTTTTCTTCCCTCCTTTCTGTTTCCATTCCCTTTACAGTTAATTCTGCATTTAACATTCCTGCTGCCTCTTCTCTCATCCATCTCCTTTTCATCTCCCTCTTCGTTCTTTTCTATAATTTTTCTTCTTTTATCGCCACCTTCTCGCCACTTTTCCCTATCTTTTCCACACCATTTATTCCTTACTCCATTTCTTTAAACTCCTCATTTTCTTTTCTTCCTCGCTGCAACGTTGCTATATCTTCCTTTCATACGCTTCCTCCCCTTTTCCTCACGTCTTTGATCCTGCAGAGTATTGTGTATTCCTTGTCCTCCGAAGAGATATTACTTTGTAATTTTTTTCTTCTTAATAAAACCTAGATTGATGAGTAACAATGGGACCATTTATAAATCACGCCCGTCCTACCATCTATGAAAATTCATATTTAATCAAATTGGCTCCTGGAAATTCCCCCCCAATTCTGGCACCTTTTCTTGTCTCTTAGTTGCGGTTAATACACACACACAAACGAAGCCACTCCAACATCTAAAAACATAACAGACACTCACATGTCTCGACTGTCGACAGAACCGCGCAACAACTCGCTGCTGGGAGAAAGGGCGCTGGTAACTGGTACAATACGTGTACATACGCTACCGGGGTCTAAGCGATGACAGGCAGGGCAGCCAATCGAGACTACGGTCTACCCCAAAGCCAAATCAAAGCCCTTCAAAAGAAGTTGTGGTTACAGCTTAGCATTACTGAATCCCACCTATTGGAGATAACTTACTGTAATCCGTGTATATTGTCTTGAATTTCGTCGTTGTTTTCTGGGACATCTGTAAATTTAGGATTGATTAATTTGGTGATTGACGAATGAATGTCTTAGTCTAGGTTTAATGGAATCTCATGCAATATGCCGCACAAACAACTGGGACCTGAAGTCAGTAAGGTACTGGCTTCCTGAGAAGTCAGGAACTCCCACTCCTCAAACACACAAATACAGAGAGAGAGAGAGAGAGAGAGAGAGAGAGAGAGAGAGAGAGAGAGAGAGAGAGACCTTCAGGGCAAATTTCCAAGCAAGCATAACAGACGATAAACAGAAAGTTTGCTGAAACGGATGAATTTAATTGCTCCTATCTTCGTCATTTTAACCCGAATTTCCCCTTCGCACTGTAGTCATTATCACTCATTGTAGTAATCCAGTTATCTGTTGCTGTTTAGCAAAATAAAGGACAACAAAAACGCTAGGTTGTAAAGAAGCTTATATTAATGGTCTCATTTGCCCCACTCCAGCAGACAATTTAATTAAAGGTTATTGCCGTCTATTTTTCACGGAGGAGAACCGAAGCTCAGGAAATAATCCCTCACTCTAATTTTCCTTCCCATCCAGAAAAGCACTTTCATCTAACTCTCTCTCTCTCTCTCTCTCTCTCTCTCTCTCTCTCTCTCTCTCTCTCTCTCCCTTAACATTATCATCACCCCAACCAATCCCAATCTACGTCACACGGCAATTTTCATCACGTCAGACAACGGCTTAATGCAACTGTGGCTCTGTAATTCTTCGATATGTTTGTTGACAATTAATTCAAGATTAAGCTAAGACTTTTACAAATGACTGAGGAGCACATAAAAGAATATGAAGGCAGACAAAAAGAATAGTATCTGGGTCATTTTGAAAATATTGTTAATAGCTGTGATTCTGATTGTTGACAGGGCTTACATTTCTAAAGCTTCCTTGTATCAGAAATAGACTGCCTAAGAATTGTCTCTTGGTGACAAGATATTTAGAACAAAATGTGGAATTGAACTTGCAACTGGGGGATATTGCTTCGAGCATTTGCTGTAACTGTCTTCTCATCTAAGAAATTCTCACATGTTTGTCAGTATCGTTACAATAATGTATTTTTTTTATTATCATTTTTCCAGTTAATGTTCTTAACTTTCTGTAAAATTTTCTCTTGATATTCATGTCACCATCATAACCATAAGATATAAAGCGGATCATTAAAGTAATATTTACAATTTAGACATATAGTGCGTATACTGGCAGTCCCTCTTTGCATTTACACAAACACTCACACACACACACACACACACACACACACACACACACACACACACACACATATATATATATATATATATATATATATATATATATATATATATATAATATAAACAATTTAGCATGGCAGAGGGAGTCTCAAAAGCATGCCGACATTCTGTAATTCAAGCATTCCTTAAATTGCTAAATAGCGTATGAATCCAATTTACAGAAAACCACTGCAACTTCAACCGCTTAACACACTTTCATATTTGTACCAACAGCAAAGCGTGAACATTACAAAAGACACTGCATCATTCACCTCTGTCATGCCCTCATTCTCGTACTTCTAGGATATTGGGTCCTTTTTCTTTCCAGTATATTTTCCATCCTTTTTTTCCGAAGTAGACGCCGTTTCCACAAACATGACGTCCTTCATTCTTACCACAAGAAAGAAACATCTCATTTAGCTCCCTTTAATTTTTCTAATACGAAATATAATATACAAGCAACTTTTTCAACATCACCTTTTTCTTTTAATTTGTATTTAACATCTATATCCTACTATAAACCAATGATGGATCAACATTCCTTCCGTGCAATCACAAATTGGCATCTATAAAAAAAATTTCAAACACGCTTTTATTAAAATGCAATAAAGAGTAAAAAAAAATTTTTTGAGACACACCAGATTTTCTTATAATTAATCATGTCTACAAAAATAAAAGCGTGGGCGCCAAACATGGTAGGAAATGCCACAAGAAACAAAAAAATATGATTTTTTAATTTCTTGTAGCATTTCCATCCATGTTTGGGGCCCACACTAATTAATTGTAAGAAAATCTGGTGTATCAAATAATTATTTTTTACTTTTTAGTGCATTTTATTGAAAGCGGGTATTAATTTTTTTAATTTTTTTTTTTATTTTATACTCTTTGGTTTTGACAGAAATTTTAACCGAGTTATGATTGTAACTAAAAAAAATTGAACGTGATATCCTGTCGAGCCAATGAAGGTTTGAAAAATCCTATTCTACCGAGTCAAAAAAGGTATGAAAAATCCGAAGATTTTATACAAATCCTGAAATACTGAGAGAGGTCACTGTGGGGTCACTAGAGGTCACTGCTGATCTACTGATCATATAAGGTTGTATTGTCAGCGGGATTGAGTAACCATGCAAAATTTCAAGTCCATCGGGGAAGGGGAACGAGTCGCAAATTGAGTTACGAGTTTTGACCCAAACAGACGGACAGATAGACAGACCCATAAGGCAAGTTAATTAAAAGCATGTAAATCTCTAACCGGTGTTTTGATAACACCTTGCTACCTCTCTGGCTTTCCTAGAGTGTGATTCTTATCCACTCTCTCATCCTGCTGTTATCTGTTATATTAGCAAGCTTACAAGGACAGAAATGAACAGCTTTCATTCTACTACTGCACATGATAACATTCATTGTTCCATTTAGCTGGATTCCATTACCCTCATAACTTTACTCTCACCAATAATCATTTCTCTTTCAAACCGTTTCACCAGTTTCTACATTTTTCTTTTTTACTAACCCCAATTAGTACTGCGTTTTCAGCAAACATTAATTATTTAGAACTAAACCTATGATCATATTGTTATTCCACAATTTTTCACTTTCGTTTTTGTTCAGTCCATACCTCGAGTGAGTGACTGTGAGAGAGAGAGAGAGAGAGAGAGAGAGAGAGAGAGAGAGAGAGAGAGAGAGAGAGAGAGAGAGAGAGATGAAAATACTCCCTGTACACTTCTATACTTTCATCGGAGGAAAAATAACCGATGATATGCGATTGCCTTGTCCGCATTTGATTAAGACGCACAATTTCACCAATAAATCACGCAAGCAGTCAGAGCGTCCATAAGGAATAAATATTCAACCAATATTTCCGTAATTGTTTTCCATCACGACGCCCATTTCCCACATGAAAGGCCTTTCATATATTTTTATGAATCTCAATCAATATTACTTCCGAAAACTGACTCAGCACACTGACTCAGCACCCAGCTGTGAATTACAGGGCATCATTTGTTATTGACAATCTACAAATAAACTCCCCTCTCCCAGCGGAATAGGAAAAGATTAAATGACAGGTGCGGGAAAATGAAACCAGGTAGATAAAAATTAATACAGTCGCTTCGTGTATTTCCGTTCACGCGAAGTGGCGAATGAGTATGGAGCTCCCTATCGATATTTGGCTTGATGAAGAGTCATCACAATATAGGCAGTCATTTTATAATACTCAATCAGACCTTTACCTCTGCGTGACTCTGTTTGAAAGCCCGTGTGTATAGAAGTAAACAGAACATTTTTTATTGTGAACCAGCCAACACACGCCCTATATATATATATATATATATATATATATATATATATATATATATATATATATATATATATATATATATATATATATATTAGATGTCACATGATAGTGCGTGACAATATATTCAGCCAAGGCCACAGAAAATATAAATATATATATATATATATATATATATATTATTATTTTAACACATTTTAGGTACAATGTCACATGATTGAAATAATATATTCAGAAAGGCCACAGAAAAAAAAAGGAGTATTGCGCTTTTTTATTTTAACACATTTTGTACAATGTGTTGAAATAAAGCTGAATATATATATATATATATATTTTATATATATATATATATATATATATATATATATACATATATATACATACACACATACACACATATATATATATATATATATATATATATATATATATATATATATATATATATATATATATATATATATATATATATATATATATATATATATATATATGCAGAATCTACTGGTCACTTTTACCAGACACATATGTAATTCTAATAGCCACAATGCCCTCTATCTTCGCTAATTCTTGCTTTTTGGATATGCTTGTAACTATGAAGCCGATAGATTCAAAGGGAAGAAATTGAAGAGCCTGTGACGGCCGGCCGCGGGAATCGAACCCGAGTTACCTTAATCACAAGGAGGTCACGTTTGCCAACCTGACCTCCTTGTGATTAAGGTAACTCGGGTTCGGCCGACTGATTTCCCGGCCGGCCGTCACAGGCATATCAAAAAAATTTCTTCCCTTTGGAGGGCTATTCGCTATTAGAATTACACACTTATATATATATATATATATATATATATATATATAAATATCCAAAAATATATATAAGAATTATATGTTAATATATATATATATATATATATATATATATATATATATTATATATATATATATATATATATATATATATATATATATATATATATATATATATATATATATATATATATATATATATATATATATATATATATATATAAGTATCCTATACTCGTATATGAGCAATTTTACAATGCCCATTATGGTTAAATATTACAGATTTGTTTAAAAACATTAAAGTCATCGTAAAATATGACATTATATTCCCCACAGATAAGTTTTTTTTAACGAGGCAGTCTGATCTGAAATTTCCGTTTCATTATACATCATAAGCACTCAATTATATGTTAATTCCTTGCAAAAGGAAATTTCCAGGAAAATGATATTGTTGAATAATTTGTTAAACATACAGTGGGAATTAAGCCCTACGGACGTGCAATATGGAGACTCACCATTATGTCCGCTTATGTTGTTGGAACAAATGTCATAGAACGTTTTAAAAAAAGGCAATTTAAAAAATCAGGATCCCAATGAATCAAATCTATTTTAAAACGAATTCTAGTGATCCCTCGGTAATCGCAAAGTCAATTTTTTTCGCCTGGAAAATGTCGTTAACAATTCATTGGCATTATGCAAACGAGCGAAATCATGATTCCGTCATTAAAGAATCAGATTATGATTGCCCTTCTATTTTTTTTTTCTTTTTTACTTTTTTTTTTTATTATTTAGTCACGAGCCACGAAAATAGAGCGGTGACAAATGTGCTCGTCTCGTTATGGGTGTTGTTGTAGTATGATAATTGTTGTTCGAATCACAACAAAGATACTGTGAGTTAGCTGCCCATTTTTCATTTTAGGGTGTATCCATACACCCACACATACACATACAGCGTGTAAAGCTATTAACGATTTTGTGAGGGGGAGGGGGACAAAGAAAGAGATAAGGGCCTCTTACAAGCTCAAAATGAAGATAAGGAGTGCAGTGTAAACATTCCATGGTTCAAAGAGTTCTCCTTGAACACACTATTATAACACAATGACCTGCAATATTAACACACACAATTCTGCTGTGTTTCTAGCATGACATAACTCTCCTGTAAGATCATTTATATTAAATGAAAATAAACAATTTTTTTTTTTTTTTGTATGAGCACTCTACTCACAATGCACTTTCAGAGCAAGATTTAAGATAGAAAAGCCATATTTTGCAGCTTATCCATACCGACCCTGTACGAAAACAGATTAAACAGGTGATGTTGGAGGATGAAATTCAGGAGAAATGAACTTGGATTATTCCCTGTGACCGAAAAAGAATCTATATCAAGGATAACCAGTCCCTCACACAAGCTGAATAAACTGAACTGAAAAGGGCTACCTGTGGAACCCTAAGGATCCAAATGAATATATACAGAAGAACTCTGCTGGAATAAGTAAATAACAAGCAGATAGATATGTGAAATAAAAAGTATTCTAAACTGTGCTGCACCATATCACTCGATCATATAAATAAGTACACACCACAGTATATTTTATTGGTCTTAAAAAAGAAATAGTTTTAGAAATTCGTTATATTTCAGATGGTGGAAAAGCTATCTTCGATATTATGAACTATTCAACTGGAATAAATATTTTTATTGACGGTTTATTGACTCCATCGCGCATTTTGAATATTTCATCAACAGTTGTCAGAGCAATATTTATCTCCGCTCTCAAAACGCCAATAACGATTCACGAGCTTTGTGCAAAAGAGTGAGGTTATTATTCCAATATTCCAGTCGCAGATGCCACGGCCTGCTTCTTCGCTTCCATTCCGCGGCATTCGGAAAAGAATGTAGACTGTTGGGGTACTCTTTATCGCTGTCTTTGTTAAGGTATCTGGTCTTGTTGTTGTTGTTGTTTTTGTTAAAAACATTATCATTTTCAGTGTTGTTATATCAGACATTAACTTTTATTTGGCATTTTCTGGTTTCTGTTTTATCATTGCCTGCAGCGAAGTCGGCAGGAAGTTTTTTAGTCACTCTTGTGTATCTGCTTATCTGTCCCTGTTTTCTGAAGTTTACTAGATATCCCAAGAACGGGCAAAACGACCCTGAAACTTATCTTGAATATTTGTTAGGGCATAATGATTACGTGACCTTCTCGAGATAATGAAATTTTACTAGACATTGGCTCAGAGAGGACGATTTGATGTCTTGTTGTCTTATGAATTACTAATCTGAGGCATCACTAAACACTCTCGCCTTTCTTTTCTCATAATTTGATAGCTAAGAGTTGATTGTTGTGGTTTAACCAAAAGAGCTCATATGATATCATATTTCTATCCACTGATATAAATTGATTAACGCGCAGTAAAATTATAGGAAGACGACACTAGGAAAAGAATACCTGTATTTTCTCAAAATGGTTTGGTACAGGAAAATCATTGAACCAGCAACTATATTAATATGTCAAAATTCTTTTATGTAGGAAGAACATAACCCTTTAAAGCCACTGAGATCTTTGATACATTACTACCTAGAGGAAAATGTTCTTCACTAATTAATCACAAACTGGCCGTAACATACAGCATCCTTTTCTTTTAAAACAACGATTGCCTGAAGCAAACGAAAATTAGATTAGATATTAATCAAAACTCATGAATATGTACATGATTACATTTAGTAAATCGCAAAAAACAGATAAAAACCAATGTAAATCTATTTTCAGATCACTTCAGTTATTTATTGTGTTACATTTACACCCATTACAATATAAAAAAAATCCAAGTGTTTTAAACTTGGTCCATTACAAACAAGCTACCAAGGTAATTAATGTAAGACCAAATTAAAGACAAAGTCATCATCGTGAGGGCCGTTTCTTTCATGTCCGGCCCTTGTCATCCTTGCCCATCATTAATCACTCACCCAAGGTGTAAGTCATAACTAGTAATAACAATTCATCAACAACCAATACAGACAGTTTGTAGCCCTCAATAAGGCCGATGAGGTCGTTGCAACGTTTAAAATTCAATAGCCTGCTTAAATAACAATCAGCATAAAACACTGCGTCATCCGCCTTCCATAAGCTTGCCGTGTTTTTGTATGGGTTAAAAGGACGTAAAGTGAGATAAGGGAAGGGAGTCTATTAAAAACCCCTGATTGTGATAAGAAGTTGAAACAATCTAAGCAGAAGGGAAAAAGTCATTCTCTCTCTCTCTCTCTCTCTCTCTCTCTCTCTCTCTCTCTCAGGCACCACACTAACACGTCTCATGCGCGCAAAAACAAACATCTGAAGGTGCTCCGTACTTACATATGTCAATAACCATGTCACTAAATGCATAAGGAAAGATGATGAGACTGTGAAATAGGTTTTTTTTTGTCTTGCATTGGGATTGCAGCCGTCTTTGTGGGGTCTTCTTAATACTCAGTAAGAAACGTCTTTATGGCAGTTTGAAACTTGCACATTACTTGAGTAAGATCGGTTCAGTAACTGAATTATCAGGAGAATAAACTGACCTTGCCTTGCTTAATCTAGTTACCTCTCTCTACCGACCTGTAGATGAGGTACGTGGGAGAGAACAACAAAGAAGGAGTCCTCTTTTGTCCCCTAAATTCCTCTACTCCTTTTCATTTACTCAAATAACTGGTTGTTTGCCATCCCACCAAGGTTAAACCGTGGCTTACCGAACTCTTATATTGTTTGTATGAAAGAAATTTCTGTACATTTGAAATGTCAGTACAACAGCATCCTTTTGGAATTTTTGTGTGTGTGAATTATATATATATATATGGGTATATATATATATATCCGTGTGTGTATATGTATATATATATATATATATATATATATATATATATATATATATATATATATATATATATATATATATATATATATATATATATATATATATATATATATATATATATACATATATTTATATATATATATGTGTGAAACATGTTAATGTGTATGCATGTGTGTGTGTTGTCTCCTTTTTTTTTTTTTTCTTCATTCTTCCTTTTTTTCAAAAAAGGGGGATATTTTCGCTGGAATATTGCTACGAAGAATCTTTTTCTATGTAGTCCTCCATATTAATTATAATAATGATGATAATTCCAATCGTGTTTATATGAATACCTTTAAACTAAGACTTCAACTTAGACTTGTGTAGGATTAACGGACACTTTTCGTCCCTAGGGAAACATCTATCATAGCTTTACTTCAAGCACGGCAAATATACTGCTTTAGATTAGGCAGACACCATAGATAAATAACCATAAGTTGCAGTAGAAAAAATATATCCTTTCATGGCCTGTGTTAGTGTGAACCAATTTCCAGCAGCTCTCGAACCAAGTGAACAAAAATAACATCAATAGCAGCTGTCAGACACCTCAGGTTTTGTTATGCAAATTGAATGGCGACACTTGGGTCTTATGCAGTAATCCCTTATATTGCAGACCCCATTTCTCCCTCCTTAATCCCGGCTTGGATTGTTGCTGTGTCTCCTCTTTGCAACACGAGCTGCAGTTCGTTCTGAGTTTCTGTCGCACATAGGACGTTGCAGTGCTTGATAGCTATTCTTACGTTTACTTCGGCTATTATTTTTCTATAGTATTTTCTAAACTATTTTTGTCTGAATGGAATTGCGAGTCTTAAAACACTTTCATCTTCATTAATATTGCGGCAGGATTCCACTATGAATGGACCACCTTGGCTAAATATAACTGACTAAAACGCTATTTTGCTAATAAATAAGAACTTGCGCTTGTATATTTCTTTACTTCTTAGTGCTGAATAAGTGACTGAGTTTTAGAATCTGTGTCGTATATAAAGATTAGGAGCATTCACGCATTTAAATGTTATGGAGAGGATTGCTCAAAAAACCATCAGTTCTTTACTTAAGAAGAAGTAAAGAAAATATTTTATTACCTAAGAAGAAGTAAAGAAAATGTTTTATTACCTATTATAGCAAAATCGAAAACTTCGGTGGCATGAAGCTTAGGGCCACATCAGAAGAAATAGATAATTAATAGGCTATGAGGTCATACAAAAGGTTTTATTGTTCATAAATTCATCAGTAGACCTAAGCAACCCCGGAATCCACAGTTTAAAAGATACAATGACTTGTTTATTCGACGATACCTTTTAATAATGGAAATTAGTATTCATTAATTAAAGTCCCATGTTTAACGCCAGGCATCAGCATTCCCCAATTTTATACGTTATATTGCACCACTCTGTTCAACTGATCAAAGGAGACTGGCGCATAAAATTGATTCTTAATAATCATCAGCAAATTGGACGTATTTCCTGGTTTACTATTAAACCACGGGAAACTGGATCACATTTAGATATTGACCCAATATCCGATGTTATGCAGTTTCATCGAGAGGCAAATAGTTTCTAATGAAGCACGCCACCGGAGACCCTGGAAACGATTGAGAATAAACGCGACAAAGGCTTGGAAACAGGATCAAAGATAACGAGTTGCTTCAAAGGTTAACGTTCGTTCTCATTAGATTTCGTTTGGTTAACGGAAGCCTTTTCCGTGTGGTTCCGGATATCTCATTTACCGGACAATTACCGCTTGACAAATAAGCCGTGGTCAATGACCTATTTTGAGTATAAATTTACATTATGGATTTGGATACGTTGACTGCAGCGGCTTATCTTGCTTGTTTTTATTTTTTTAATTCCTCTTTCCATTCGAGTCGGGTTTACCGGTTAAGCTCTGTGTCAATAAGAAATCTGCATAATGATGTTCTAACGCATTAATATATAATGCAATTTTGGTAAGTGTGCTTGTGGGAATACCCGACCAACATACGAATGATCTCATTCTTTGAAGCATTTTCCTGGCTCTTTCGGTCTTTCTTTCGTATTATTAACTGTTTTATAAAAGATAAAGAGTTAAGTATGAGTTAAGTAATCTTAGTTTTACCAGACCACTGAGCTGATTAACAGCTCTCCTAGAGAGGGCTGGCCCGAAGGATTAGACTTATTTTACGTGGCTAAGAACCAATTGGTTACTTAGCAATGGGACCTACAGCTTATTGTGGAATCCGAACCACATTATAGCGAGAAATGAATTTCTATCACCAGAAATAAATTCCTCTAACTCTTCATCAGCCGGCCGGAGACTCGAACTCGGGCGTAGCGAGTGCTAGTCCACAGCTCTACCGACTCGCCGAAAGAAGAGCTTTTTTAATGATGGAACATATAACGAACAGTTTAACAAGAAAACAGTTACGTATTTGGCTTTGAGGCCTTCTGTGTTAACCTCCTACTATATAAAACACACTGTATATCTATATATTTCTTTAAGATTAAGCTTTCCATCGTCCAGCCAGAGATGAAACTCTATATGCAATGATATACAATACAGGGAGCCTGGCTCCAATTTCGAATCAGCAAATAATTCCTTTAAGGTCTGCACTTGCCGCATCGATTCTGCGTGTAGGACCGTCACTTAAAATGATAAGGGTACAGTAATGAGTATAAAAAATAATGCTGTTTAGCGGTACTATCCTGAATACATAGTTAAAGTCCCGTTCTAGAGCGGTACTATCCTGAATACATAGCTAAAGTCCCGTTCTAGAGGCGCCTGCTCACAGCCAACAAAATACTGCTCGCTTCAGAACAGGTATTCAAGATATTACTGTTGTTTTATTACAGCAAATATCGTTCATCTTTGGGATCAGATGTCTAATTTATCTTGTTTTGAATTTATGAGACTTGAAATTATAGTGCTGGTCGCCTAACAAAGATGATTTATGGCAGTATAACAGAATCCGTGCTAGTGGAATTTCACGGTAAAACTCAAAGTTTAGAGCGAAATATTACGACTAAAGCAGATGTCTTTTCTCCTTTTTTTTTTATTCTTGTTCTTTTTAGAATAAATGAACAATGTGGGTGGGTGTGTGGGTGTGTATGCATATATATATATATATATATATATATATATATATATATATATATATATATATATATATATATACATATATATACAAATATATATATATATACATATATATATGTAAATATAATATATATATATATATATATATATATATATGTATTATATATAAATATATATATATATATATATATATATATATATATATATATATATATATATATATATATATATATATATATATATATATATATATATATATATATATATATATATATGTATATATATATATATATATATATATATATATATATATATATATATATATATATATTTATATATATACATGTATATACATATATATATATATATATATATATATATATATATATATATATTTATATATATATATATATATATATATATATATTTATATACATGTATATATATATATATATATATATATATATATATATATATATATATATATATATATATATGTGTGTGTGTGTGTGTGTGTGTGTGTGTGTGTGTGTGTGTGTGTGTGTGTGTGTGTGGGGTGGGGGAAAGGCAATATAGTGGGTTTCACGAACGTGTACAGATTTATTTAGCCTCTGCGACAGATTCCCTGTATATTGAATTAACGTCCCACACTTTCTTTTCCATTGAAGTTATTTTAGTGTATCTTTCTTACCTTTCATTGGAACGATATACTCATGAAATATTCTGAAATATTCATTGAAAAATTTTTTCCAAAACATTCCCGAGTGTCCGATTTTCGTTATGAGCACTATCATAACTTCTTTAATTTTCCTTCTGATTGCTTAGTTTTCCCATAACGACTGTTAAATACTTAGAAAGATATTTGTGAAAAGATTGGAATTGAGAGACATAAGAGGAAGGAATATGTCTCCCAAGATCGATGAAGAACAAATTCGTTAAGCTTCAAGAAAATATAAGAAAGCCAAATCTGTTACCAACTAATTTGCATATATATATATATATATATGAGAGACATAAGAGCAAAGAATATGTCTATATATATATATATATATATATATATATATATATATATATATATATATATATATATATATATATGTATATATATATATATATATATATATATATATATATGTATATATATATATATATATATATATATATATATATATATATATATATATATATATATATATATATATATACATACATACATACATACATCCCTTGAGAATGACCTTGACTTACACCCAAGAGAATAACTAGTATGTGTGTCTGCTCAGGCTAGGATCGAACATTGGCCTTTGGCATGGATACAGTGATATAATAATTATTACAATGTTTCTCTTCGCAGTTTATAATGCTTCTCTGCCACATGATGTCTTGAGTTATGGTCGTCTATCGTATGTTTCACGAACTAAAGTGGAATTTCCGTATCGCCGTCCTCCCCTCAAATTACTGCTCTCTTCCGAGATCTCCGTCGGTTCTTTGAAACCTTATTCTTTCCATTTTTATTTTTTTATTTCTGACTACGCGTGTGAGTGTCTCGAAGCTTATTTCAATTATTGGACTGGTCGTAACATTGATTTCTCTTATGGAATCCAGCATATCTAAATTCTTTGATAATCTTTCAAAATTCGTGACAGGTCGGTCTCGTGGTTGCGAAACTTTTCATCCACGTCCGCTCATAAAGACTAATTCTGAGTTAAACAAATGATCTGTTATAATCTGTCAAAATTTTTAATTACTTGCTAAGTGAATGTCAAAATCATTTGGATAACTGGCCAGTAATGAAAAAAGAGATAGAACAGAACAAAGGTATAAATATTTGGAAAGCGAGAAAATATCCAAACAGATTTACAAGTTACTGAATGAAAATTAGATAAAGACGCTTCCCACGAATCTAACGCCCTTTTCTTTATTTATTTCATGAAAGATTTACAAAGCAATACACGTGAATACACGAGAATCTGTCTTACCGGAAATATGCACTCTCTCACAGGTTTTGGCAGTGATCCAAGTGGGCTCTCTCTCTCTCTCTCTCTCTCTCTCTCTCTCTCTCTCTCTCTCTCTCTGTCGGTTTAACTTCACATTACGCTAAAAGCAGATAAGTACTTTAACCACATCATCTCTGCGAATGAAGGTGAATTCTTTTTTTTCTTAAGATTTCGTTTTTTACCCAACAAACTAACTACCTAATTATGTCTGATAGATTATATATTTACTGACCATACGTCGCTGATTTTTATACCGTCGTCTTAGTGATATGATGATTCTTACATTCATTCTTTGTATTTTCTTTCCAGTTATAATTGTAATGGCTGAAGCCTTTTGGGTAAAAGAAAATATGAGCATGATCCTAAAAGGATGGAACGAGTGCTTTGAATTCCGTTAAGAATGAAACATAGCAAGCACACAATATACTCAATCACTACATATTCCGAAAATGAATACTTGTTAATGACTCTGTCACGTAAATTCCTTATCAGTGTCGCGGACACTTAGTCTGGCCTTGCCTACTGACGTAGATATGCACTAAACTTTATACAGCGCAAATTGCTCTAAATTTAAACTCATCTTGAGCACCATGGGCCCTTTTCTACAGCTGACATCAGACTCCAAGGACTCCGGAGATGGTCCTTTCGTTAGGCCATTAAGAAAGGCGCCGTCGTATAATTAACACATCAGGGGTCCCTTAAGGGTCAACAGACACAATGTTTACATTCTCTAGAAACAACAAGTGACTGGACTAGAGAAAAATGGCACCGCTGTTCCGTGACACACGCTAGTTCAACCCTTGCTGAGGACAAAACCATTAACTTTTATTTTTGTTCTCTAAATGATATTTTGAGGAAGGCCTAGAAATCGAAGCAGTGCATATGAAAAGCGTAACTTTTTTTTTAAAGATTTATTAGATTACAGTTCAGGACAAATGAAGAATCAATTAGGAATCACCTTAGGTGTAGGTCTGTGACGTCTCTTGGTCGAGTAGCAAAGGAACAAAAGTGGTGTTTTCAGTTGTGAATTGGAGACACCGGAGTTGTTTTCACCACAGCAGGTGGCGAGCGTTGGCTGATCTGGACCTAGTTTCCTCGCCGTTAATCACGCTTAAGTAATTTTGCATGCTTATCCCCGAAGCTACCTGCATGTGCTAGTTCATGGTGATGCAAAAGGCAAAATAACAAGTTGATAATGAAAAACTTATTGTAGCTTCCCTTTGTCTCCTAGACTGGTGCTAAATTAGACTTCATATCTAATTAGGTTAAGGAAAATTGTAATTTCATAACTGAATAGTTTTCGGATTCTTTTAAAGCTTATTCTGTGTTGTACAGGGAGAGAATTTCCTTGTATGTAAGTCCTAATCTTATCAGGATTACCCCAGGGTACAGACCTCTAGCGGGACTGCTTTTCTTTTTAATTCACTTGACACTGATGCAAACAGCTTTACAAGTGATGTGTGTTTTTGTTATATTTTTTAATTACCAGCTTCCACGATGTACTAAAATTCTCAGATTCTTACCAGCTTTTGTTAAAAAATTAATGCACATCTGCTGTTGTGCAATCAATTAAGAGATTATGACGTGGTGTATATGTTAAAGCTGTATTAAATTATGTATTTTTAATTCTCCATAAGATTACAGTGCGCAGCTACAATGCATTTTATGCGGCTCTGAACCTACTTCAGTGCAATAAAATTAGTTTGATGATGTGTGTATGTTCAAAAACGTATTAAAATTCACTTCCAGTTTACCTTATACTGAATAATATGCGATGCAGTTCTATAAAATAATGATAAGGTCAGTGTATCTTTGGAACAAAAAACTAGGAAGCTTATGCCTTAAGCTCCTGCTACAAAATAGTAATATCAAGACTTATCTTTTAATCAGCTTAGTGGAGCAGGGGAAATGTTAAGATTAAAATTTCATTTGGAAGATAATCAGTTCACCGGCCTCAGGTTAATTCTCCTTCCTCACATCTTACTGATTATCAGTAGATGTCAGAGCTTATCTCTCTCTTTTTCTCTCTCTCTCCTATATATATATATATATATATATATATATATATATATATATATATATATATATATATATATATATATATATATATATATATATATATATATATATATATATATATATATATATATATATATATATATATATATATATATATATATATATATATATATATACATATATATATATATATATATATATATACATATATATATATATAGTATATATATATATATATATATATATATATATATATATATATATATATATATATATATATATATATATATATATATATATATATATATATATATATATATATATATATATATATATATATATATATATATATATATATATACATATATATATATATATATATATATATATATATATATATATATATATATATATATATATATATATATATATATATATATGTATATATATATATATATATATATATATATATATATATATATATATACTATATGTATGTATGTATATATATATATATATATATATATATATATATATATATATATATATATATATATATATATGTGTGTGTGTGTGTGTGTGTGTGTGTGTGTGGCTGTGTGTATGTGTGTGTGTGTGTATCATTCAAAATATCTACTCAGAATTAATCTAGTCTTCAGAAGCGTCCCTTTTGCTACAACTCTCTGCCAGCTTGCAGCATAAAACCTTGAACTAAGATCTTGAAAGAAACGGCTTTGTTATTAGAGGAAACACAAAAAGTAGAATAACAAGTCTCTTGAATTTCCTTCGAAGCGATCTATAACAACTTGCCCAGATATTCAGCTGCAAAACTGTGATTTGTAAACTTGAAGAAAATGTAACTGTCTATTTGAAAACACCGAGTGGTAATTCCTAGAAAATCTCGTTGTTTCATGGAAAGGAAAACAGAATTCATAAACATTGGTGCATTAGTCTTCATTACAGATATGTTCATTTTTTTTTATATAATACTGTGTTATATACTTAAAATGGTATATTTTATGTTTTTCTTTACATTTCTATTTAAGAGCAACATGATGAAAATGTCGGTCATTTCATTAACAACTTAGATAGAGCTTTTTCAACATTTTCCATCTAGTTAAATGAGGTATAACCAACCCAGTGAAAATATCCTGTGAAGTAGTGGGCACTATAAACAAAGTAGTTTGAATGAAAGTTTCATAAAAGAACTCACGTAAAAAGTCAGAGATTTTTAGTATATGCTTGAGAAGTTAGTGACTGAAAACATCACTGACTTTTCTAGGTTAAACTTTCCCTTTACTTGGATTATCACAGGATGAATTTCTCTCCATCTCAAATTTCTTGCTCATTTGCGGCCTGAATTACCACCTGACTGAAGATGGCAAAAACATTTACTTTCATAACAGACATAAAGAGTCACTGCGGCACTAAACAGCTGAGAAAACTCTTCAGGGAAAATTATCTAGACTGTCAATAAATGCCTCAGGTTCAGAAATATGAGTACGATTCGTGAAGAATACCTTTCTCCGAAAGGTAATTTTAGGTGAGCGTGCGTACTCAAACCAAATTGAACACTTTTAAACCAAGTATAATTTGGTTTAGGTTTGTTTGTGATGGAGAGATACGCCTAAAAAGTCAGAATTCCTCTTTATGAACAGAAATTCGGAAGTACACTGTGCTGCCTGTTCTCAGACAAATATGATGCCTTAATATTCATATCTTTCTCTTTTATAATATTAAAAAAACGCAACGGTCGCAGCCACATTCATGCTTTCACTGATGAGCCATGAGTTATGGATGAACTACTATTCAGGACGCTTATCTAACATTAGCCACCTTATACACCTGCTCAGAGGGCTCATTAGTAGCGCTTCAAAGCACAGAACACACATTGCACCACTCACCTTTTTCTTGTCTTGTACACATTTTTCAACTTTAATCATTTTCTACCCCTTCTGTGTATCAATGCAGAGCGTCTCATGGCGGTTCTTACGTCATATTCACTACGCAAACGATTAATCTTAACAACGTCTACCTTTTTCCTTACGTATGCATCTAACATCCACTCTTTACTCCCACGAAGGGGAATTGGAGGAACAACCCAGCATACATTTCTCCATTGGTTTTCATAGACACTCAAAGCCTCACCCAACCTTTACATACAGTCTAGTAACTTTCCACTTTTTCTAGTTCTTTCTTCATATCATAAGTCATTACATTTTTTACTCTCGTACAAAGCTATTTCAACACCGTTTCCATTTTTCTGCTATCCATATTAACAATTAATTGCTATATTTTCCAATTTCCATTTCCCATCACAACCCTACAATTTCTGACACTAACTCCCATCTCTCTCGTCGGAAACACTATGATTATATATATATATATATATATATATATATATATATATATATATATATATATATATATATATATATATATATATATATATAAATATATATATATAAATATATATATATATATATATATATATATATATATATATATATATATATATATATATATATATATATATATGTACATCATATATACATATACTGTATATATGTATGTATCTATATATATGTATATATATTCATATATATAAAACTGAAGGTTTGTATGTTTGTGCGCTGTAGAAATCCGAACCACTTAACCGAGCTAGACAAAATGTGGCACGTGGCCATCGTTTAACCCAACCTGGATAATAAGGTAGGTTTCAAACCCGTACCCCCGACCCCTTCCCCTTCCCTTTGTAACTTAAGTGGTAAATAAACTCTACGGGTTTATCATACTCATTTCATGTGCTCAAGACCATTGAAATACATTATTGAAAATGGTTCTCAGTCACCAGAGTAATACCTGGATAAAAGGGACAGACAACACAGTAATACCTGGTTAAAGGGGACAGACAGCACAGTAATATCTGGTTAAAGGGAACAGAGAGCATAGTAATACCTGGATAAAAGGGACAGTAACCACAGTAATACCTGTCAGTTCACCCACTACTGTTCGAAGGGTGAACATTTGCATGGATAAAGTAGAACTGTCAGTCAGACAGTCAACACAAACCCCTCCACCTCTCCCTTCTCATTCCCGTCCCTCTTCCCCCTCCCTATTCCCTATTCCCTCTTCCCTCCCCTTCCCCTCCCCTTTCCCTTTTCCCTCCCCCTACACATACACTGTCATTCAGAGTTTTCTCGGGCAGCACTGGTATGGTCAGCTAATATATATATATATATATATATATATATATATATATATATATATATATATATATATATATATATATATATATATATATATGTGTGTGTGTGTGTGTGTGTTGTGTGTGTGTGTGTGTCTGTGCGTGTGTGTATTTACAAGCATACCACCTGGTTCTATGCATGTTCTTTTGAATACACACTTCTCCAATAATTGTTGCAAAGTATTGCCATGCTATTCAAATACTCTCACAGTTTTATCCCTTCGTTTTGTATTCAAGTATTCAGAGTTAGTTATTCATGTTAACCTGATATTCAAATAATCAATGGTATCCATTAATTTTTTCATTTGCCTCCCACCATTTTTATCAAGTTATTGACAGATATAACTATTTTTTTCGTAATGTCACTTTCTCCTCTCTCTCTCTCTCTCTCTCTCTCTCTCTCTCTCTCTGGTGGTTACTGATATTGTAATTGTAAGTCTAAATAAGATGTCTTACAGTAGCATGGTTTTTAATCTGTTATGGTTTACAAAAATTGACCTTTTATTTACGCTGTTCACAAAACGTCATAAGCTATCTAGGTAATCTTACGAACGTCTTTTTTCTTTACGTTGTTTTTCCTACAGAAGGTATGGCTATCACAAGGGATAGGATTTGGGATAGATTTAGGTTGAATTAAGTATGACTCGTGTATACGTGAGCCACCCCACGTTGTTTAATCATTTCCCAAAAATTTTCCAGTTTTACCCAATATAACCTATATATTCATAAATGTAAGAAAACGGAAAAACGTAACCACACGATATATATATATATATATATATATATATATATATATATATATATATATATATATATATATATATATATATATATATATATATATATATATATATATATATATATATATATATATATATATACATATATACACATATGCATACGCTTATAAATAAATAAAACTAGAATTCCATTTTTCACGTTGCAAGCATTTAAATTTTTTACATAAATATCTGGCACTCAGGACCAAATGAAAACTTTAAGAGATGATGAGTGCAATTTATGGTGGTTTCCTCTTCCACTTTACTTAAATGAATGCACAATTTATGGAAAATTTTCCGTGTAGCCTGAAAAGTTTAAACTTACGGCTCAAAGTTGTGCAGTTTGGAACAATGTTAGGAAGACCTTGTTTTCACACACGTCTGAGGTACTCGGAATAGACGTTTTTAATTGGTGTTATCCCTTATGTGTTCGCTCTTTCAGTTATACAACGTTCACCTTTTTTTAATATTAAAATTTTCTGCTGTGAAACTATCATCCCTTCATTATGTCATTATGTCCTTATTTAGTTTTCATTCTAGTACATATGCTCGTTAAAAAGACATCTTTCACGATTTCATTTCTCTTATTTGTTTATTTTCTTACTCTCCTTTTAATATTAACATTTTCTGCTGTGAAATACTCATCCCTTCATTTTGCCCTTATTTAGTTTTTATTCTAGTACATATACTCGCTAAAAAGGCATCTTTCACGGTTTTATTTCTTTTTATTTTTTTTTCTCTCTTACTCTTCTTTAGTATCTTATGTAGATCTCTGTTTTTGAAGTCTTGAAGCATAAATTTTCTATCACAGAAATCCCCCGGCGGGCGTGATCTTTCGAGCGAAGGTTGCAAACTTTATTTCTGTTACTCAAAACAAGTACTGGATATGATATGCAACATCTGTGCAAAATTATATGTGGTTTGTTTGCTGTTTTAATTTGCTACGTCAATCAAATTCATTCCTGCATGATGTCTGAGAGAAAATATATATATAAAGCAAATTACCAGGCCCACTTCTGACAATTCAGAGTCAGAAGGCAGATAAAAATCAGACAGAACTTCAAAGAAACTAGTTGGAAGTATCATTAGGATTAAAAGTTCGTTATCAAGTCTAATAGTGAATGATCCGGTTTTTCCTAGTGAAGGTTAAACACAAGAATTACATCAGATTTTTTTTTTTTTATATTATTAATGATGTAGCTTACAATCCATTCCGTTATGTTTTTTTTTATCTTCCGTTCCTTTTTTATTAGGTAGTTACTTCCCTCTCCTTCCAATGTTATATCAATATACTTCTGTAAGTTTTTTTTTATATATCTAGTAATCGTGACAAATATAATTTGGATGTTTCTCTAAGCAAAGGTCAGACAATCTATAAACTAAACTGTTGGAAAATCGCTCTTTACATAGTCTTGATGACGTATAAATGGGGAAAATAATGATAGTTTATTATCCTTAAGTTGAAACGATCCCAGAGTTTTCTTGTTACAATGAGCAGCACAGCATACTGAAATCATTTGAATAATTGTGAAATGAAAATTGATTTTATCATTATTTTCTTTCCTTCTTAAGGAGAAACTCTTCAGGGCAGCATTAGAGATAGGGAGAGAATGAGTATTATAGTTAGGAATGCTGTAACAAACGTTAATTCTCACAACGACGGCAAATGGAAAACTTATTTTTGTGGGGGTTATTGAATTCTGTCTAGAATATATGATTTTCAAAACAAGTTCTCAAACAATAAACATCTTTCATCGAAACAGATCGGCATAGCATGCTTCGCCCTTCCATCTGGGCCATCTGGGCTCCTGAAACCAGAGACCCTTCTAACATTATTTTTCTTGTATCCTGTCACTCCTCACTTCTGTCTGCTTTAAGTAGACGCTAAAGGAATCGCCTTTTTAATATGAAGTATTAGAATTCAGTTTACTTTAGATAGATGTTATGTAGGATATTCATTTGGAGAGTATTAGGTTACTTGCCATTTTTCGACTTACCTTCTGTTAATTACATTTTCATTGCTTGCCATGCATTTATTTTTCCTCGCTTTTGACCATTAAGAAAATTACTTTTTATATATCTATGTTATATGTAAAGTTTCCCTTCATTAGCAAAATCTGTACACATATTTTTTTATAACAAATATTTTATGCTGACACTGCTTTCTGTAATCTGTTTGTTAATTCGCTTTCAAACAAATACACGATACAAACTCATAGCCCAATATTACTTATAATCCATCTCCTGTCACTTATCCGCACTTATCTAAGCATTACCCAGTAATTTTAACATATAACCACTGTCGGAACAAAATAAACTGTTTCCAACCCCCTTCTACCCATTTCACCTTTCCATTCTTTAATCTTTCCAGCTACATTCTTTTAATCCTTATACCAAAATATGAGTCAGACAATAGCCGGTTCTATAAGTCTTGTCATCTCTCATTTCTGACTACTTGATGTTTATTGTCATCTAAGAGCCTGCACAAGCTCGTTGACATAGTTGTGATATTCTTTTCATCGGGTGCTCATTACATTCCACCCACTCTCAATCTCATTCAATATTCTTATGATTCATGCCTTGACTAGTATTTTTTTTACTTTTAACTTCTAATTTTCTTCGAGTAGTTATGCCTGCGCTGTAACATCTCACTTGCAGAGCCTTCATTCTTGAAATTTCTATCCTTTCTTAATACTCCTCTTCATTTCATATACGCCTCCGATTTTCGACAGATGTGTCCCCCTTCCTGCGTGCACTTAAATTTCACTCCTTTGTTTTTTTTATAACTGTAATTGAATTCTAACCTTATGCTGTATTCTATCTTAGTTGTTTGCCTGCTTCGAGCGTTTCTAAGCTTGTAACAAAGTGCTTTTGTCTTGATAACGAACATAAGAATGTACGAAGGCAGTGTCACTTCAATAAACTGCGTTCTTCAGGTTATTTTACAGCTATTGGAACAATTGTCAAACAAGGAGAGCCTAAACAATACATATATTGCCTCTGCAATGTTGCATGAACACTCATTTTTAAATGCATTCTCAAATTTTCTTATCCATTCATACTGTTTTCAGTTATTATTTCTCTTCGCTTTTAAACGCTGCAATAAGATACAACCAGACCTTTCAGAGCAGTTACGCCGAGATTCCAAAATTCCATGACTCTAATATCATGACGTCTAACTTTTGAATCATTTTGTAACAATGCTTACATTGTTATACAATGCATAGATGCAAGGAATGCAAAGATTTACATTCTGAATAATTGTGCATAAAGATGTTCCTCAAAGGCGTAGGCAAACACTCTGCCGAAAACCTGGTTCTTCTAACAACTCGAGGAACGTCAAAATACCGTGAAATATTTAATACCTTAGAATTACTGTTAAGTTCTATGAAAACCTGTTGGGTAAGAGCTCCAGCTAGCCGGGAACGTTTGCAGAAATATAATCAACTCGATAAAAGAGGCAGACAATTGCCAAGGGGGAAGCTGCATACACAGAAAATACAAATGTCTCGGTAAAAGAAGTCGAATTTAGTTCTCTGGAATATCAACAAAGAATATATGAACACAGGAGTCGTCAGAACGGCAAGATGAAATGCAATATTGGGTGAATAAACTCTGCTTCTGAAATTCAACCTTTACTCGCTGAAAATACAATGGAAGCTGTGTAAAGCAAGCATTATATCTTCATGTATTTTCCCGGGACCGCAAACTGACCTCTGTCCATTACACGTAAACTCATGATGGCAATAAATGGAACGAATGCTAAAATCTATGAAAATAACGGTATTTATGTTCTCAATCCACAAAAATTAATGAGGAAAATCTTCCTTTTTTATACACATCACTAATAAAATGGCCATCTTTCTCCGTGCCTACTTTGCCCAGCTGCCTAGATAAGAACCGAATTTGATTAAGATATTGGTAAAAACATCGCTTTTATTTTCCCTTCTGGAAATTTATAGCATTGTATCTAAATTTGTACCCGTCATGCAGAAAAATTGGATATATTCTGGTTATTTTTTGTTATTGTAGTTTTAAAAATGAGTCCGCTAAACGTATGGCTTTAATGATGCTAAATAAAATGAAAAACTCAACCTCATGTTGGTAAAGAGTTTGAAATTGTCTGAAAGAGAAGAAAGCTGAAAGAATATGCAATCAACAGTATGGCTACAAGAACAAAAGGTAGCCAAGAATATAGTGAAATGAATGTTAATATAGATGGTGGAATAATAGTGTTGTTGGTTCATAAAAGTATATGGGAATTAATGTAACGTATGATGGTTAGAAAAGAGATTTGATTTAAGGTTGGGTGAAACAATGAAGGTAGCTAGCGGGATATTTGCAAATGGTCTTAGAAGAGGAGTGTTCGATAGAAGCGCTGAAATATTCACACTGTGTAGAGTTGAAAAAGAATGACGAAGTAAAACGTGGAATTGCTCACGTAGAATCTGAAGAACGAGATCGGTGAAAGAGGGAAAATATATTATACAATAATGAAATCCGAGTGGATTTTATCTTGTTTGTCCTCACCCGGGTGACACTAGGGGAGACATGATACAGCCACCCATCCCTGCAAATCAGTTTGTTCCCCCCCGGGTGGGGGCTGGATAGGTAGGGGAATGGGAGGGTAGGGGAGAAATCCACCCTCCTCCTGCAAACCAGTTTGCCGTCCCCCCCCCCACCGGTTGAGGGCAGGATAGGTAGGGGAATGGGAGGGTAGGGGAGACATCCACCCTCCTCCTGCAAACCTGTTTGTCCGCCACGGGTGGGGGCGGGGTAGGTAGGGGATCGGAAGGGTATGGGACACAGCAGCGCTGATTTCCAGCGCGCGTAGCGCGTGCCAACAAGCTCTTATATAAATAAAGTGCTACATAATGATTATTATAGGTCAAAAGGTGAACCACTGAAGGACTTGGTCTATTTAGTTGAGAAATGGGTGATGATATGCATTGCTTTGGCCATTGCTGTTGCATACATTGCTGAAGAGTGACAGCCGTTGCAGGTTGACAACTCACAGAGGATATCTGCTCAGACGATGCAGTCTGCATATACTAGAATGCTTGTAGGTGGACGTATGCAGCTCTCGTGTTGACATTAAGTGGTGACATGTCTCTCGTGTCATAATCAGTGGATGGTAATGACCGTGGTAATGATGCTTTTAGATATCATGGGAATTACAATGGAGCTGTTCTATTTCCAACCGGAATGTACAATATGCCTCATAAGTACATGGACAAAATCCTTAGTATATTGTTCTGAGGACATGACCTCTTTGTTATATTTCTTGTTTTACTACAAATCATGTGAGCTATTCTGTAAAAAAAAAATGCTATCATATTGGTCATCATCAAGTATATTATATCCTTCAAAACCATAAGAAACATTTGTCTCCAATCACATATTGAGATTTTCGTTTAAGAACATTTCTGTACTTTCTGAAGGCTTTTGCTTAGCAGCATAGCCGTCTATTACGCAAGATTTTTTTATAAGTAAAGTGATAATATTCAGAAAAGATAAAACGTAGAAGGAGCAAAAGATGAAAAATTCTTTCTTTGCTCTATTGCGGGACCAGTTAATTTGATTTGGTTGCATTCATCTATCCCAACTATTACAAATCTCACTTGCTTACAGAATAATACGTATTTCCTAATATATTTTGGTTTTCATTCGCCCTGATATATGTCAGTTAAACGAATCTGAATTAATGTTTCCACATTGATTACAACAAATAGTCAGTCAGAAGAATCTTTCGCTCCTTTTCTCTTGTCCTATTTGGAGTACTTACCTTTATGAAAATTAGATTAAACATTCTGACCAAATATTTTATTTTCCAAAAACTTTTAAAATCGGTATTCCTAAATATCAATATACACTGGATAGGGTGTAACACACGAAACGCTTGGCATTTCCAGATACATTTTCTGGTGTTAATGATGCACGCAGACACACACATATATATATATATATATATATATATATATATATATATATATATATATATATATATATATATATATATATATATATATATATATATATATATATATATATATATATATATATATATATATATATATATTTACATATGTATATATATTTACATATGTATATATATATATATATATATATATATATATATATATATATATATATATATATATATATATATATATATATATATATATATATATATATATATATATATGTCCTCACGTGAAAAAAAAAAAGGAGGTGCTAAGACTTTCAGCTTTTATTCCAAAGTCATCTTCAGGGTAATAGTTTTAGTATCCTGACGATGACTTTGGAATAAAAGTTGAAAGCCTCAGTACCTCCTTTTATTTTCACGTGGGAACTTCTTATATACTTCATCCACCGGACTATTGTGGAAATACAATATATATATATATATATATATATATATATATATATATATATATATATATATATATATATATATATCAAATGCCCCACGGCAACTCCAGGTGCAGGGCACACTGGCCAGGGTATATCCTTCCGCCCTTGGGCTTTCGAAGAAAAGAGTGGAGTACATCCCAAGCTGAAACCAGGGGTTTCCGGAATCCCTGTCACACAGCTTTCTGTAATTTTATTCAGCCAGTCTGCCTGTTAATACACTTTCAGTCATATACACTATACAACCATAGCCCAATAGAACTTATAATCTCCCGTCACTTACCGACTTTCATTTAAATATTATTTAGCAGTTTTTATATATCAACACCACCGGAACAGAATAAACTGATTCTAACCCCATCTACCCATTTCACCTTTCTATTCTTTAGCAGAATTTTAGTTCAAGTGTGGACAAATCCCTTCATCCAAACTCCCAGCTCAAGCATCAGAAATGACGGTGAGTCGTGAAGGCATATGATGTTTGATCAGATAAAATTTAAAGCATCACCAAAAAATTACTTAGTGCTGTTATTCATTAGCATTGCAATGCATGAAATCTTAGCCTTCAGAAAACTTTTACCCCTGAAGCCGATCTTTGTTATTCATCTGTACAATGTACATTCTATTCTTGTCTATATCAATGGTTTTCAGCCTGTTTTGCCCAATGAACCCTTTCACCATATGTCAGAATGTCAAATCGCACCCGCCTGTTTCCAAAAGGGTGCATACCAAATAATATGCACCAAAATGCTAACACAAACACAAATGGTAGCTGAGAGAAAACCCAGCGTGACCTCTCAGCGTTTTGTGTGGCCCTAGAGCCAGTTTGACCCTGTCAATCTGTGGTCGCATTTCCCCCCCACCCCCCTTGAAACTCTGAAATTCCCCCCTAGGGGGGAATTCCCCCCCTGGTTGATGACAACTGGTCTATATAGTCATCTGTTTTTGGAACAATTCTCTTACTTCTCTCTTAGTGACGAAAGGTCTTTCTTGCACCACATTCATCTAGGATCTGAATGTTTTTGAATTTCTCTCTCTCTCTCTCTAAGACCAAACAGCAGGTGCAATAATTCCTTCAGTATCAAAATCATGTCTCGTTAAACTCGCGTAAATATGTTAGAGGAAACAAGGTTACCCGTGAAAAGCGAAAGCGAAATGGACATATATTCCCAAGCTTCTGGAAACGACAACCGGAGGAAAAATGTTGAAGATGAAAGAAAATAGCAGATATTCTCAGGTATGTTGAATATTCACATGAAAAAAAAAATATATCATTTTGTCTTTTATTTCGCCACTGTATTTGCTCGTTGTGTATACACAGCCGTTCTTTGTAGTTGCAGTTGTTGCTGGATTTCGGTTCTTCCCGACCTCAAACATTTACTTGTGAAAACTCTTTTCAAAGTTATCCGGGATGATGCGGGAAGGGATTGCCTTTCAGTTCGGTTCCTGAATTTCCTATTCTCTAGCAATATCTAAGCTCTATTTGGTAAGAATGAGAATAAATAAAAAAAAGCAACAACAAAAAGACTAAAAAGTTATTTTGAAAATGAATTAAAGAATATGTGCATTCGGATAAAGAACTGAAGAGAGATTTGGTGTGTTAATGGGTCTAACAGTATGCAAACACGAACATCTCTCATGTTTTCTTAGTCACATTTTGTAGACAAGCCTTGTTCAACCTTAGTCAAGTTACTGACCTGGAAACTTCAAAATACTTAAATTAAAATGTACTAATATATTGAAAGATAAATATATTTTGGAATCTAAACCTAAAAATCTAGTAAGATTTATTGCATTTCTCTCTCTCTCTCTCTCTCTCTCTCTCTCTCTCTCTCATAGTATTTGGCTGACTTTTTAACCTTTAATCTTTTTTAATAAATTTTGACCTTTGAAAATCAAACACAAACATACAAGTTATCATTAATAGGAAAAATAAATATTTTATTCCTTAGAAAATCAAATCCCTCCAAACATATAACCATGCGATTATAAAAAGAGAAGGCCCGACAGGAAGCGAGACGTGGATGTCATAAGGTAAGGAACAGCTGGAGTGAGCAAAGGTAAAACGATTCCGGACCGAGCACAGAGGAATAGTCATTTGGGGTGATGGAATTATGCTAAACCATCGCCCCAGTAACACACTAAATCTCTCTTGTGTATACACAGCGAGGAAATACAATGACGAAATAAAAGACAGAATAATACTTCATCTGAATATTCAACATACCCGAGAATATCTGCTATTTTCATAGTGTTCTGAGCAGGTATTTAATGAAGCGTGTGTCTCCGTAATACCCTCTAGGGTCGTTTAATATCGAATCCACTATACCTTGAGAATAACATCCAATTTGTTGTTATTAAATACTAAATTCAAGAGCAAAAGGAAAACTCAGGTAATCTACAACAAACGCAATGGAGAGTCTAAAAAGAGAATAATTATTGTTGTCTTTGACTTACCTGAGGAATCAAGATCCTTGTACAAAACTCCAGTCAGTCTCAAGTTCCTGGTACTCTTGATTGCCCTAATTACAATAATCAGAGCTTGGGGCCCTGGAAGATGCACTTCAATGTTTATGCTAGCTAAAAATTCATGATGGTAACTTTTAGCAATATCAGTGGACAGATACTGCTATGTTGCCTGGATCCGTTTCATTTCATAGTCTCCAGAATACCGTAGTTGCACCTTTGGAAGAATTTTTTTTTTTAATCTAGTTCTGCAGACGTACTACATGCGACCACCGCGGCCACATTATGTGATTCTAAGAATTTTGTCTAGGCGATAGAGTAATTAGAACAGTCTCTCTTTTTTTATTATTTTATCATTTTGATAAGATGAGAGAATTATTTCCCTCAGGTATTCATCTATAACGTTATTTGGAGCCTCGATGGCTCAGTCGGTTACAGCAGCAGCTTCGGACTTCGTAGAGGTCTGTGGCGCGGGTTCAAATCTGCAGCCGACTGATCAGAGAGGCAGACACTTTGCTATCCGTGTAGACATCCCGGGATTATATATGTAATCAACGGATAGGTTTGCTTAAAAGCAAATGGGTGTTACAGACTAAATACACACAAAACAAAGCCACTACAACACCTTCTAAAAACATAACAAACATGTCACACGTCTCGAACTCTCGCCCTACCCGCGCAACAACTTCTCGCTGCTGGGAAGAAAGGGCGTTGGGTCGGGTACGATACATGAAACGTACGCTACCGGGGTCTAAGCGATGTCAGGCAGGGCAGCCGATCGAGACTACAGGTCTACCCCAAAGCCAAATCAAAAGTCCTTCAAAAGAAGCATCGTTTACCCCATACAAAAATGGGAAAAATGCACGTTAAAAAAGAAGAAGAAGAAGAAGATTCATCTATAACGTTATTTCATTGACGGTGGAACGTGAAATACTCTTTCAGCTATTCTCTCTCTCTCTCTCTCTCTTTCTCTCTCTCTCTCTCTCTCTCTCTCTCTCTCTCTCTCAAACAAAAAGTGAAAGAAGAGTTTCCTAGATGAACTCCAGGAACTATGATTTCTCTCTCTCTCTCTCTCTCTCTCTCTCTCTCTCTCTCTCTCTCAAACAAACAAACAAACAAAAAGTGAAAGAAGAGTTTCCTAGATGAACTTCAGGAACTATGATTTCTCTCTCTCTCTCTCTCTCTCTCTCTCTCTCTCTCTCTCTCTCTCAAACAAACAAAAAGTGAAAGAAGAGTTTCCTAGATGAACTCTAGAAACTATGATTTCTCTCTCTCTCTCTCTCTCTCTCTCTCTCTCTCTCTCTCTCTCTCTCTCTCTCTCTCAAACAAGAAGCGAAAGAAGAGTTTGCAAGATGAACTCCAGGAACTATGATTTATTACTCAATAAATCAAGGCCAGGTAAAGGTCCTCTAATAAATCTTCAGGGATGAGTTTAGGGTGAGGAAAGTAGAGGGAAGATCGAGGCGTGTTATTTGACCATGGGAATCCTTTTCAGTGGGTAAAGTTCATCTTTTATATCAACGAAGATTAAAGTCTCTGTATCGCAATTTTTTTGCTCCTCTTTCAACTCAAAGGGCTGTCTTTTTTTTCTTGTCTCTTGTCATTTAACTACCTTATTACAATTCCTTCACTTAAACCCCTCACCGAACGCTTCGTCAAAATCATATCGTCTTGAAATTAACTCGGATGAACGGAAACTTTCGAACGTTTCTTTTGTCTGTTTTCCAACCTTTCTAAAGCACATTGTGCTTGCCTCTGCAGTACATGTGCTAAAACTGGAACGATACAGAGAAGATTAGCATGGCCTCCGCGCAAGGATGACACGCAAAATCGTGAAGCGTTCCATATTTTTGCGTGGAAGCATATGCCTTTTTTGCATATTTTTAAAATTTCATTTTTCATTAATCATTTAGTCCCCGTGCTTAGCCTATGGCTTAGACCTGGTACTCCATTTCATTTTAATCCTTCGAGCCAGCCCTATGAGAGCTGTTAATCAGCTCAGTGGTCTGGTTAAACTATTTTAATATAATAATAATAATAGTGTGAAACACATTATCAAACCTACTAACGGTAAATTTTCTTGATCATACCGCTGATGTTCCAGATTTAGCCCAGCTATCAGCTGTAAGAACTTTTCCTATATTTATATAATTACATGCTTCTGTTTACAATATCAAATGATTTTGAAAAAATGCATCCTTTAATTGCATCATTTGTTGCGTTCGGACACTAAAAGAATGCATTTCTTGAGGATACAGTGTAGGATAATGTTTCCAATTTTGAAACCTGGCAGCAAAATACACATTGAAATAATATGTAGTCTCATATCTTAGTTTCATCCATCACCATGTATCCGAGGACCCATTCATATGACTGCCATTTGATATCGAAAGAGTTGTCCGGTACTCAAATCTCCGAGGTCTGAGTAACACTTTTGCCACAGCCCAAAATGGGTTTGCAAATGAGCTGGCTTATGTTCTTTTTATTTTACTTTCTCCTCTAAATCCAAATTTGTTATCTTTACCTTGGATACCTTTCTTTTTCCCTGAATGAAAGTTACTTTTTGATGCTCCGAGCATAACTGTAATAAATTTCTCCTGGTTTTGCCAAGTTTGATTTGAGAGGAAGCAAAACATGGAGGTTGTCACGAAATACAAGAGGAATTTTACTGTTGGTAATCAGGAGAATGAATGAACAGATATATAAAATAACAAGAATAATAGCCAAAGTTGAATGACAAACACTTACTTCAATAGGAAAGGTACAGAGACAGGGCACAGAACGATGCAACAAGCTTAAAAGAGCCATGTGCCTTTAGAGAGAGAGAGAGAGAGAGAGAGAGAGAGAGAGAGAGAGAGAGAGAGAGAGAAAATAAAGCTAACAGTTGGTGCCAGCGCTTAACGGCACTAATAATTCATGATGTTTCCCTTCCAGCTTTTTAGAATCTGTCTGACACTGCATGACACAAACTCACTCCCCAAAAGCGGTGCACATCAGTGCAGCAATAACGACTCTTCTTATACTGCTTATTTATGCCACGCATGGAAGCGCACTTTCCGAATTCTCACAAGCCTCCTTGCTTTCGTTTTCATCTTCCTTGTATCCCTATCCAGAAGTTGACTAGCTCTCTTCCTGCAAGTATGTCTTCTTCTCTTTACAATCGCGCACGTAACACGGGAACCTGAAGTATTTACGGGATAGGAGAATTCAATGACCGAAAACCTTCAGTCAACAATTTCCCGCGGCAACCTTCGGTTATCGGATAAACTCGCAGAGTTTAGCCGAGGTAAATATTTGAAGTCGGGGAAGAGCAGAAATTAAGCAAAATAAAAAGAGAGAGGGTTGGGTATGTGCCCTGAGCAAGCACAGCAGCGAGAATGAAAAGAGGGGGGCAATATTTTTCGTCTCGATTATTCGACCTGTTAAATATTTCCTCCCTCTCGTTTTAATTTTAGATCTCCTATTCAGCAGAGTCGTTCGGCGACTGCATATTTGGTTTTTTACAACTGATTTTTTCGCTCGCAATCTTTTCTAATGAAAGGTCAACATGGCCGTCTTTGATGGTGAAAAGAATGTTGCGCCCCGACAACTCTGTCTTTCCAGCCTGGATGTTGGGAGAGTGAGAGATTTACCGCTTTCCAGGCTGGGATACTTTGCCAAGATCAACTCTTAGACTTCAGGCGATGATAGTTTTAAATATCACTTAGACTTCCACAGACAAAAAGCCAGAAAACAGAAGAAAACAGGAGGAAAGTGGGAATATAGATATAGTAGACACTGCATAGCTGCATAAAAAAATAACCCAGACCGCTTCACCAAAGAGTATGGATAAATCATGATTATTATCACATGACATAGACGACGGAAAACTGTAAGATGCTTGTATCTCTCAAAACACCACAATACATATCACCAGCCATCAAAGAATTGCATTCATTAACCTGACCTAGATGTTGAATTAACACTTCATAGTCCCTTGAACGTCACCTTATCTCCATTTTTATTAAAAATGTTGTTACAGAAAGATTTCTGTCTCCTAATATTGGTTATTTCCTAACATAAGAAATTTCTTCATCAACTTCAGATGAAGAAAGGTGCACACAGTTGCTGATATATACAGTTATTGCAATTATTAGAATCCTCCATCATTATGATGTAGTTTGTTGTTTCGTTCATATTATTATTATTATTATTATTATTATTATTATTATTATTATTATTATTATTATTATTATCTAGCCCTCGTGGAATTTAGTAAGAAGGTAGTATATGGATCCCTGATTAAATACACAGATGATTATGATAAGTGCCTGCTTGCAATGTCATGACGTCCCAAAAATAGCTCCAAAAATCTGATTACCGTCGTCATCGGCATCGCTTCCAACACCAAAGAACACATATATAGATCCTTCGTCGATTTCTACCACGCAAGTCTTTATTGTGAGCTTACTTCCATATTTTATTGTATATGTTCCCTTGGGTGTAATATAACACTGAATATTTGAATTATGAGAAAACAGTCAACCTAATATGAATAACAAAAACCATGCAAGCAAGGTTACAGTGTGCTTTTGAGAGGATCAGAAAAAGCTGAACACATGAAAACTAGGAAATGGAATATAAGAAAGTGAGGAAATTATCGAATGTCTTGATATAAATCTAACACAACTGGATCCAAATTACAATACTTTTTTGTAAGTGGATTGCAATAAAAGATTAAATGCACACATAACAATAACTGTGATCAAATTGAAACAAAGAGCTAATATTTAAAGGGTAAATATTATTAGGGATATATCAAAAGGGCTCTCCAAGCACACAAAAGCTGTTTAAAGTGCTCTCTGAGATCTTAAATAAGACGTTCGTAATATATATCGGAAAAAATATTGGAAAAGTATATCTGAGTTGTTACCAATATATGAAAGATTTCACAGAAAATAAAACGAAAGATTGAAGGATTAAGGAAAAAATCTGGTGAATCCCCAGACTTTCCAGCCATTTCTTTGCTTTGTTTTATCATATGACTTCCATTTTCGAAATTCTTATTTGTTGGCCTTCAATTTCCTCACATTATATTATTCTAGGATACAACGGAGGTTGGATTTCCATAAAGCGAAGTAAAGACGATCATCTGCGCATGACTTTATGTATTTATTTACAGTTAACAGAGGAGTATAGGAAATTCGATCCGCAGGAAACCATTTATAGAGTGAATTATCCAAAATAACTCTAATTTCAATTAATTAATGGATTTAGGAAGAATACTGCATCTTGCATGTTAGAGACAAGTCTTTCTCATTTATTCGTGGATCACTTTGTGTATATTACATAAAATATCCTTCAAAATCCCTCTCTGTAACACACTGAGTAACGTGAAACGTAATTTTTTTCTTTTAAAAGTCTCACTTAACGTTATCTTGATCTCTCCGCGACGATAACCCTTGTTGGCATTAAGTTAGCATATGGTTAATATTCATCGCCCAGTCATGATCTCATGAAGCATGACAGGCCTACCCCTAGCAAATGACCAGCAAATGACCTGTTGCTACCCAGTTATTATGTGATCACCTGTCTGAGACCTGTCGGAGCACCCTGGGAAGTGACTGACGGGCAGGTAGAATAAGTTACGAAGGATTTGGGAAGGGTAACAGGTTCATTAGCTGGTAGGTAATTCGACGAATTTCCATACATGATGGAAAGTATGCTAAGTTGGTTAATGTAGTGGTGACCATTATGGCTTTTTTGAATAATACGGTAAAAGAGGCATGAAAATATCAGTGCTGAGTATGCAAACCGGATCGTCTTGGGTTGAGAGTATAAATAAAACGTAACATGTGACGGTTTGTCATCCTTAAGAAATAGATAGGATACTGAATAAAAAAAAGGCTTTAAGCTCTTTCCCAGTATTAAAGATTCACTAAGAAATAATAGCTTTTCCGCAGCCAAGTAAGATATTATAAAATTAATTGAAATTATGTTGAGGGCAATAATAATAAAAGCCTTTGAAAATACTTTCGAAAGCGCGTGTGGCAGGAAGCCACGACAGAAGATGAATTAGTTTATCAGTCTAAAGGAATGAAAATTAGGGTGATTAAACAAATCTGTCCTGATTTTCCGAAACGAATGCTTATGGATCCCTTGGTGGAAGCAATCGCACCAAACGTCGGATAGGCCACATCCCTTGATCCTAATGGCAATCTCCGTATCCTTTTGTATTCTAAGAAATATATTATTCATCACATTTTTACCAAATGCGTGATGTGAAATCAGTGATTTGTGGTTGTCCTGAATTTACTAGAGAGAGAGAGAGAGAGAGAGAGAGAGAGAGAGAGAGAGAGAGAGAGAGAGAGAGAGAGAGAATCTGATAAACAGCTTTACCACAGTGAGCATGGGATTACCTCGTTGAGGGGTATGTGAAAATAAGGGCCGACGTTCTGAACGCTCCTTGACGACGTGTTTAGGTAGAAAACAAGACTCTTTGGCTCTTGTTGGCACCAGAGTGAAAGGGCAAGAGACCGAGGCCTGGGAAAGACAAAGTGGTAGTAGCTGGTTAGATGTGAAATCAGTGATTTGTGGTTGTCCTGAATTTACTAGGGAGAGAAAGAGAAAGAGAGAGAGAGAGAGAGAATCTGATAAACAGTTTTACCACGCTGAGCATGGGATTACCTCGTTCAGAGGTATGTGAAAATAAGGTCCGATGTTCTGAACACTCCTTGACGACGTGTTTAGATAGAAAACAAGGCTCTTGTTGGCACCAGAGTGAAAGGGCAAGAGACCGAGGCCTGGGAAGGACAAAGCGGTTGTAGCTGGTAAGAAGAAAGTAATAATAGGAATCTAAACCTGGCTTTCCCTTCTGCCTGGCTTAGACATGAAATCAGGTGTTTGTCAATATTCAGCATTGTAGAAATCAGATGACATTGTTCCGGTATATTCTTTGAAAGTATTTCTTTTAATTCATCTCGATTCAAGAACCAGGATCACAGAGATACGTTCTGAATGGGTGTTTCGTTTTACAGCCTGTCCTTAAGGAATTGGGAACTTTCCGTTTTCTTTTTATTGTGCACCAAAGTTGTTTTATCGGAATGTGTTGTTTTAGAGGGTGTCGCTGACTATAACTTGCTCTAAGCGTTGCTATTCCGCGGTATTACAGTGGCTTTACTGTAATTTATCTTTATACCTCAGTTATTATTATCAAATGATTTGGGTAAATGATCGACCTATATGATCGTTTGGTAGTTTTATTTTTGCGGAGTTCATTGTTAACCTTGGCTTCATACTCTTGTGGAAAAATTAAACACCGTGTCCACTGTTCCTGGAAAACGGAGTACACATTCCACCTGTTGGATATAATTTTTATTACTAGTTTTCAATAACAAAAAATTATTTTTATTGTTCAACTCGAACATCAAAGACGGTAACTATTCAGCTTTCTCCTCCAGGATGTCCAAAGCTTTAACTAACCTGTAAAGTTTGGGAGAAATGCTGCCAGAGAAAATGCGCGAATAACAAGATTTCTTTGCTTAGTTATCTGATGGTGAAGACTGGGAAAGAGTCTTTTTACGTTTTGGTACACGAAAACAACCACGAACGTGCTCTTATGCACCGCCAAAATGACGCACACTCTCTCCTCAATATATATATATATATATATATATATATATATATATATATATATATATATATATATATATATATATATATATATATATATATATATATATATATATAGGTCATTTGAGGCTCTGGATATCCTGAAATGTTTCTCGAACTGGTGCAGAACAAAAAAAGAAGGTGAATTTGTAGCCGGAATCCTGGACTACGTCAGGCAGGAAGATGAAAAATGAAAACATGTCCAAGGGCGTCCGAAAACGAAAATGATTTTATCTGTTGTTGGTCTCTTCACACGCGAAAACTGTTTCTTGGCATAAATGTTAGCGCATGTAAATAGACCAACAACAAATGATATAAAAAAAAATACCCGCAAGATCATTCTCGTCTTTGGACGCCCTTGGTTATGTTTTTGTTTTTCATTTATAAGTAATGTTGTTTAACGGCAAGTTGGTTATCTATTGTCACGTTAGCTGTTACTGCGCTTATTTCTCACGACTCATTATTTCACGTACGTTGTCTTTTACGTATAAAATGTTTATAAATGTTTATAAATTTTTGAAATGTCTCAAAATTATATAGAAATCCTCCTTCCTCCTTTTCATGACGTTTTCCCTTCACATATAAAACATTCGGAAAATTTTAATAATAAATTCCTTTATGCACATATTCCCCTTCACAGTTTAAAATGCAAGTATGAGGTGAATTCGTTATTTATTATTTATCATGGACACCACATGCTTGGTCTAGAATAAACTAAAAAGTCTTAGAAATAGGTTTTGCAATAATTTATTTTTGCATTCATTTATCTAACTGGGGATTTTATAGACAATCCACTTACCGCAGTCCTAGCAAACCCATACATTCGGCGTTTTGAAACCGTATCTAAAACCTTTATTAAGCCTCGGCATATATTTTGCCGTTTTGCAGTCCAGTCTGGGGAGATGTTAATAAGTTTCTTTTAACAAGATAAAAACCCTGTACCGAGCGTTAAATTTAGAGAAAGTAACTCCTGTGTAACTCCTCCAACATCTGAATCAATCATAATTCAACAAAGCCAGACCAGGAGTGTTTTTAATGAATGTCCGTATTCTAATCTTATGAAGGCTGTTGATTCTGACTTAATTTCGTACTTTTACTGGTTGTTTTGGAGGAAAATTTTCCTAGTCACAAAGAAGGGGAGAATTTTCTTAGCTGTTTGCCTGTTTCTAGAAACAAATGAAGTAAACGGATAGAAGGCATCACTTTACAAAACAGAAAATTATCTAATTGCCATATATGAGATAAGGAATTATCTTTTTTTTTTTTTTTTGAGTAATCAACTAAAATAAATTTTCCTGCAATCTTTTCAAATGAAGCCATTCTTTCTATTTTGTATGATCATCGCAATTTCGAATTGCAAAATGATGTTCATTTACCTTCCTTTCGTACCTGGTGTGTGAAGTGCACACGAATTTCAAATTGTGCTGGTAGAATATTAAATAGGTGGGAATGGCGAAAGTGCCATAAAGCTTGATGTTATTGAAAATTTAGAATATAAAATTAGACACGATGCAGTGGTATGCAGATTTGTTCCGGTAACTAGGTATGTACTAGGACAAAAAATTACTTGAACAGATACGGAAATTATGGTAGTTTAGATACTCAACAGTTCTGCAAAATGCACCCAGTAAGACTGTAGAAATATTAAGTCAGGTGTAGTGCAACAGTCAGAAAACATAATAAAATAAAAAATCCTCTTCTAATTACGTTAAGTAACCACGAACGTAAAATTTAGCTATGACCCCTATATCTAAGTGCCCTATACTTTATAAACCTAAGCGACTGAGTGAACGAATTAAAGCGAATTTGGAACTTTTACATTAGCGTTTAATGAGTAAAATCAAATTTAAAGCAGATTTTGAACATAACTGCAAAATGGTACAGGTAGTCTTGAACACTAAAAATTCTATAAAGGCTGACTCCTTTAAGGTAATTCGTTGCAAAAGTAAACTTTTTGCTATTCATAACTGAAACTATGAAGTTGCTCCCATCAGAGGAAAACCTCAAGGATACAAGTAGCATCCCTTCACAAATTGCTATGATCCCCAAAAATATACAGCAAATATTAGCTGCACAAGATTTCCACTTATGACAGACTTTCATTGCGATGCACCAGGAAGGACAACAATGAGATTTCAACTACTTTTAAAGTCAAGTGACGCTTCCAGAGAACAGAACATTAACCCAGTGGATGAACTTTCATGCATTTTTCTGTCATGAGTTTAGTGCAACTAAGGGGGAAAAATCAGATGTGCGTATGTTAAATTTTATAAAATTACGTCAGAGGAAAAAAAAATTGGTAAAGTATATAGATATGAATGTATTAATCCATTATTATTTAATTTTATAAATGATTTAATTCTTGAAACTGCAGCTGACTGAAAATGTCATTATTTTCGGAGGGCCATGCTGTCTAGAAGAAGAAAATAATACCGTCAAAGTAATTTTCACAAGACAATGAATTTTAAGCATTTCGTGAATGAACACAAACCTTCTTTATTTGATAAATACGTTTCAGAATCGGCTTGATTTTCTAAATACATTGCAATCTTATATTCCGGTGACTTTCTATATCATTACTGCTATTGCTCTGTGTTACTGATGCTCTTCTCCCTTGTTATTAACGATATAATTCATCGTTCTTGATTTATTACACGCAAGCATGAATTGCAAAACATAGCTAACAAACCAAATGAACGAATAAAACACAGCAAATAGAAGAGAAGAAACTAGAAGTTGCATTTTCATGCAGTGCATCTTAATGACTTGGCATCGTGCTGCCGCAATACCCGATGCATTATTCAGCGGGAGGAGAGAACATTAATCTAAGTCCCTTGCTTTAGATCATAGATGACAGCCTCTTCAGTGCTATGTAACAATGCATTAAACAGCATGCACAACAAATGCAGATTTTTTTTTCAGTAAAGTTTTTTTTTTAAATAATGGGAAAATAATGGAGTTTCCTGATGCATAATTGATTAGAATTTTCAATTATGCACTCAAGTTGGTGATTTATATGTTGATTGGTTTGAAAAGTAGGCTGTTGTTACATGAAATAAGACTCTAATACACCCGGTGTGTAAGTCTATATTTTCAGCATAACACACGCAGTGTTTAGTGTATTGAGTATTTGTAGAAGCAGATTTTTAAAAAATACAAAAAGTTACCCAAAGGCGCACGAATACACACAAACACACACGCGCGCGGGCGCGCAAACACTAGATTAATGAGTTCACCCAACCTTGGCCTTATCTTCGCTGCTGGTTCTCGGAACACACTGATTCGATCCTAGAATCGGTCTCTTGCCTTCTGGCCAAGGCCAGGCTGAAGCCAAGTGAGGCAAGATTAGGCGCGCATATGAATAAATCCCTCATGTTCCTTAATTGAAAATAGACATTTGCAATTAATATTGGAACTGGATCTGATTTTTAAACAAATCACAGTAATTACCTCCAGATGTAAAGGAATACATATCAAATCCCACCTGAAAGATATTACCAGTTTCTGAAGTTTTTCTGAAATATCCTCCCCCCAAAATTTATTGTTTTTAATACATGGTTTTAGCAAATTCTACGGTACCCCTGTATATGCTGAATTCTTATAATATCCATGTTGCTATTGAAAGTGTCTGGCTATTCATTTGAGAGGTATGACGATATCATTACCTATTATCTCTGCACAAGTGTCCATTAGCTTCATTCCTTGTGCTAAAGGTCTAAGCTTTTGAAGTTGAAAAATACTTGAATATTAATGAATGGGAACTGAATGCGCCGTTAAACGAGGCGCAGAAATCAGTTTAGCAGCATCAGGAATAGCGGATTGTGTGTTAGTATGATCTTATAATCACTGTTATTTTCCACAACACACACAAAATACACCTTATAGTACCAAAAATTAAATGATTGCATATTACAATCAACAAAGTTTTATATTACAGTACAGGAAAATTTCATTCCATATTTTCTTGGTTTTGTATTTGTGTACTAAATCAGAACTGCTAAAATTACTGTAAAATTAATGTTGAAAATAATTGCTTATAACTGGCCGTGGAACAGTCATGCAAGTTTAGGTACTGGCTTACCTGTCCATTGCATCATTTCATTCATTTTATACAGCAGTAATGCATGCACTATTTCGTTAAGAGTGACACTTTGTTTGTCAAGGTGAAGACAGAACTATATTCAAAGCTATAATTTCTGTGGCCTAAGTTAGATTTATCTATTTAACTTAGGCAAATTTCATTACATTTATGGTCCATCAATGTAGTGAAAAAATATATATCATGTATATATATATATATATATATATATATATATATATATATATATATATATATATATATATATATATATATATATATATATATATATATATATATATATATATATATATATATATATATATATATATATATATATATATATATATATATATATATATATATATATATATATATATATATTTATTTATTTATTTATTTAATTTATATAAACATAAAAGAAATAAAGTTGCCAAAATCCTTTCCATAGCCATAATTGTGAGTGATATTTACAACGAATAAATCTATATTAACAATGCTGTATAATTCAGCTTGGACTTCAGTAACAGACAATAAAACCGTTCTTTAGGGAGCAGAAAATTTCGAATGCACTTGCAGCGCAAGTTTCAAATACAAGACAAGTCATTACTCAAAATTAAGTATAATGGGGCTATAGACCGTCACTCACTGATGAATTTTAAACTATCAGGAGGAAAAAAAGTTAGAGAGAGAGAGAGAGAGAGAGAGAGAGAGAGACGGTGTATCTGATCCCAACACATTTTCCAGATGATTTTACGTTTTTTGGTTCATTATACTATCTGGTTAACTTTTTATGAAGTAATGTTTATCACTCGCGGTCAAAGGCTCCCAAAGGGACTATGAAGTGTACAGTGAGGCCTGATAGCAACGCACACATCCCAAAGAACCGCCTAATCTACCGTACAACCAAAGAAAAGCATGTTTAGGAAGCCCAAACAACCGCTAATTAGCTTTTGCCTAACACGTCTGGCCAACTACTCTATTCCTCTAGGCTAAATTCTTCGCAGTCATTAATTTACTAAGTGAAAGTCATATGCAAGGAGCTTTTCAATCAGTTATAGGACTGGACGACAGAACTGGTGTCCGCTGATGCCACACCACTGTGTTGATACATTGGAACTCTGGCGCCTAATGAGACGTGTCTGATCTTTGTCTTACAGCTTAAGGCGGCAATGCTGTCTGCATAATCATGAGCAGCAGGATCCAAGTTGATGTGCGCGAGGGTTATTTCTCCGTTTACTTTTTCCTTCTTGGAATTTCCGAAGGATTTCATTCCGTCAAGTTTAATTACTGAACCACCGATATATCATGAACAGGTATATCTGACATGAGAGGAAAAAGCTTCACAATGAGAGAGAGAGAGAGAGAGAGAAAGAGAGAGAGAGAGAAAGATATATATATATATATATATATATATATATATATATATATATATATATATATATATGTGTGTGTGTGTGTGTGTGTGTGTGTGTGAGTGTGCGTGTGTGCGTGTGTGTGTGTGTGTTGCGTTGTTTGCCAAACATTCCGTATCTATAATATAATTCTCTAACTTTAGGCCAACAAGTACTATGAAAAGTAACACACAGTGCCTTTACGAAAATATTTTGCACATGAAAGGCATACATACATAAAACAAAACATATATATATATATATATATATATATATATATATATATATATATATATATATATATATATATATGTGTGTGTGTGTGTGTGTGTGTGTGTGTTGTGTGTAAGTGTCTGATTGAAGTATATAATAAAGGGTTAGATAGTACAAGCGACTGATTGATATCTATAGACCGCACCCGATGCAAGACGTAATTTCCACTGTCCGCCATATTGGTATACAAGGTCTGCGAAGTGATGAAATGAAATGGCGACGTTGAAAACAATACCTTTGCTTTCACTAAAAAAAAAAAATAAAAAAATAAAAAAAAACAGTAGACTGCAGCTGTCATACATTATTTAAAATGTTTTTGTCCATGTTTGTTGCAGAATTTTTTGCAGTTACTAAAATGTCTTAATATTAACTTGGTCGTGTGAAATATAACAAACATTTAGCAGAACTGTGTAACAGCAGCCGTATGTTTGTCTGTATGCACAGTTTTAAGTATTTAAATTTGCATGAAATTGTTTGCAGCAGTTCATGGCTTATATTACAACTTTTGAAAATATCATTTTTGGCTTATAAAGGTTAATCAGAAAATAAAAAGATTGAGTGATGTATTATAATATTCGTTGTGTTTGGATGAATAATTCCAAGCTCAACCAGGTCATTAATGTTCGATAGTAATATAAGTAGTTTCCATATAATAAAATTTGTATTCATATACAGGGGTGTGACTCACTTTTTGGTCAGACATCCTCCTTTCAAAAGTCAATCTTAAAAAGATCATGCTTATTTTTATTGTTTGAAATTTTTACATTATCTACTCCTCTCTGAAGTCTTTTTGAAATCGCACCCCGAGATGTATTATACAAGAAGGTACTCTGAAATGATGTTAAGTTTTAGTACAAAATGATAGTATAATCAATAACAAAATATATATTAAATTATACACAAGAAATTGCATTTTTAACTGACAGAATCAAAACAAAAAAAAAATATTGATTTGGATACAAATATGGCAATGAATAAAACATTAAACAAACTTTATATGCTCATAAAGATTTTCATTTTCACAACAGGCTTATCCACCAAAAGATTCAGACACATACTTATTAATTAAATAGGACAACAGAATCACACAAGTTAGTAAGTCCACAGCATACACTGACCATTTTGTCCAAAGTAATATTTCCATCCTGACTAGACTGCAGTAAATCATGGGGAATTCTTGATGATAACACCGAGTATCTCTGTCTCACAAGACCTATGACCCGTTCAACGTGGATTCTGCTGTTGGCAGTTCTTCTGGGTTTTTCAACATGTAAAGCACCCAGCTACGATTTTTCTCAGGCAAATCGGGGAATGTAAACTTTGTTGCTTTTTGTCCCTGCACGGTCCTGTACAGTATGTCAAAGCCACGGTCAGCCAACCCAGCACAACATCACCTGGTACAAGTTTATCCAATCATGTTTCTGTAATAAGTTTGTCGCTGGCTCTCCCTCCAAAAGCATGTGAAATAAATGATATCACACCTTGTGGTGTAATCCCAATCAGATATTTTGCACTGTTAGCGTTTTTGTAGTTCGACCAGGTTTCACCGCGAGCTATCAAGTTTGAAGGTTTTTCACAACTGATTTCAAAACAATCAATTATGAATGCCACCTTTGACCGGAAATGTGTTCGGAAGCTCATTAGCATTGTTCTCCGCAACTCTTCACGTGATGGCCAGTATATTGCAGGCTTCAATAAGCTCGTCGTTGGGTGAGTCGGTAGAGTTGTGGCCTTGCACTCGGTAGGCCCGAGGAATTTATTTCTGGTGATAGAAATTCATTTCTCTCTATAATGTGGTTCGGATTCCACAATAAGCTGTAGGTCCCCTTGCTAAGTAACCAATTGGTTCTTAGCCACGTAAAAATAAGTCTAATCCTTCGGGCCAGCCCTAGGAGAGCTGTTAATCAGCTCAGTGGTCTGGTAAAACTAAGGTATACTTAACAGGCTTCAATGTCACATATAATGTTTCCAACGCATTGTGGTTAGAAGTACTGTACAAGTCTTAATTTCATTAGTCATGATCAGTTGTTGGAATTTGTTCGAGACATTTTAATGTGTTTCCGTAATGTCAGGTTCAACATAGTCATGTAAGGCTTTCAAAACCTCAAAATTTTTAAGTCCTATGTAGTATTTTACATTTGTGTTATTATCTTTAAAAAAATGGCACGTCAAACTTTCGTGCTTCCACAATAGTTTTCAGAGCAGCATTTTCTCACACACAAGCCTTTGCAGTTCGCTCTCCATTGTACTGTATAAATTCATGCCAACCTCAGTCTGTGGAGATGTACCTGTCTCCCGTTCCAATGATGAACTGATCTCTGTGGATGGCGTTGAACACTGAAGACCTAGCAGCGCTGTGGCAGAGGCTGTGTCTGTCTTCTTTTCAGAGCGAACTTTCAACATCTTGTATCTGGATTTAGTTGGAGAAAGGGTGGTTTGCTTGACCAGTACACGGCCCAAGTTCATTGTAGGTGCCCAATCCGGATTGAGTTGATCATACAGTGTGGCCAGTTTGTCTGGAAAATGTGTAATAATGTCTCATTATTACGCGTGTAATAAAAAAGTCAAATTAAAATAATGTGTACAAATAAAGCACTTAACACAAAGCACTTAATTTTAACTACAGATAAATATTCCAGTTATAATATACAGTAATTAAATCTTACCTGTATATTGCAGATGTAAATTATGGCACAAATTACAGTATTACATAATATTTAAACTTCAATTTGCTGAACAAGTCAGTTGACAAGTGTACAGTCTGAGGAACGTTTTTTTTGCTAATGAAAGTGTGAAAAATACTGAATAAAACCTTTGTTAAACAGATATACGCTTACAATCAAATGATCCGGGCACACACAAATGTTGTCACAACTTGCTGGTTTCAGGTCAGATCGTCCGATGTTGCCTAGCCATTTTTCTCTTCGTGCCTGTGAAAGTTCTTTCGTCGTTTCCCCTTGATGAACAATTACTTTAGGCAGACGATAAAATGACCTGTCTTTCTCCCTGTCATGCCTATTCGAAGACTCATACACTGCACAAAATGCAGGCATTGTTTATTGTATAATGTTGTATCTCACTTTACACAGTATATTCGTCGCTTGTCGATGGTTTTACCTTTGTTCTGTCCACCAAGATGGCGGTGCAGAGTGCGTGTGACGTCACGTGCACGCGCTTTATTTGCCCTGGGTGTAAAAAACAAGTAAAAAATGCGCCGAAGTTTCTTCGACGAAATCGAGTTTTCTGTACAGCATATAATATTGTATGAAACCCTCAGGCACGGCCCATGAAACTCTCAGCCGCGGCCAATGAAATTTTCAGCCACAGCTCGGTGGTGGCCTGTGTTGTTGGCACCTATAACGGTGCCAGACGCTCTTAAATGAAATAAAAACTACTGAGGCTAGAGGGCTGCAATCTGGTATGTCTGATGATTAGAGGGTGGATGATCAACATACCAATTTGTAGCCCTCTAGCCTCGGTAGTTTTTAAGCTCTGGGGGCAGACGGATAGACAAAAAGCCATCACAATAGTTTTCTTTTACAGAAAACTAAAACTTCTGTGATGGAATGATGCAATAATGGCATTCTCCCCTAATACCTTGATGCCTCCAAAATCCCAATAGACTCTGCAGAAGCAACCGACCGAATATCCTTCCGGAGGAGAAGTAATGCTCTCCATCCATCAGAGATGAGTTGGTCATCAAGGTTTAAGGAGAACCTCTCCCGGTGGTTAAGTAAACCACAGCATGGATGTACGCTGCTAATCATATAGATTAAACTTATGACGATATTTTCTTTTGAAAATAGTATTGTAATTATGTCTACCAAAAGAATACAATACACATCGAGAATTAAAGAATTAAAGGTATGTAATTATTTTATATACATATTATATATATATATATATATATATATATATATATATATATATATATATATATATATATATATATACATATATATACAAATGCACAAAAGATACACACATACACACACACACACACACACACACACACACACATATATATATATATATATATATATATATATATATATATATATATATATATATATATATATATATATATAT
>NC_089744.1:13275000-13305000 GCF_040412425.1 Macrobrachium rosenbergii
CTTATTGTGGAATCCGAACCACATTATAGCGAGAAATGAATTTCTATCACCAGTAATAAATTCCTCTGACTCTTCATTAGTCGGCCGGGGAATTGAACTCCGGCCCATCGAGTGACAGTTCGCAGCTGTACCGACTCACCCAACAAAAAACTAGTAACCGTTAGCATCCACAACATTTCTTGTTTCGTGTGTTTGAACAATCGAGTCTCTGCCTTTTCGTACCTGGAAATATATACGTTTCTTGAGTACCCACATATACCATTCATACATTTACAGCCCATCCAAACACAAATCAACGCTTAACATATATATATACACAGTTATAAAACACAAACGTACATACATACGCACGCAGTTGCACCCAACAAATGCTAACACACACACATTATATATATATATATATATATATATATATATATATATATATATATATATATATATATATATATATATATATATATATATATATATATATATATATATATATATATACTGTATATATATATATATACTGTATATATATATATATACTGTATATATATATATATATATATATATATATATATATATATATATTGTATATATATATATATATACATATATATATATATATATATATATATATATATATATATATATATATATATATATATATATATATATATATATATATATATATATATATATATACACACACACCAATGAGGAAGGAACAGGAATGCTCGAATACAGACATCAGACGGGAAGGCGGACAGGAATACTCTTGAATAGTCATTTGATTATTCCAACTTTTCATAATCCATGATTACATCATCAGTGGTTCTAAAATTGTAAAAAAACAAAAAGCATTGACAATAAAAATTACAGAAAAAAATATAAAAACACAAAGTCAGAACATAAAAAACGACAAAGGACACTGAGGAACAGGCAAAACACTGAGAAATTAATTAAAACAAATAGAACATATAAAAGACACGTGGAAATATTATATTCAAAATATTTATATTTTATAACACTAAAATTTAAAATCACATCTAGGAAACAAATAAATAAATAAATTAAAGTGACTAAGGGTATGGAGCCAACCTGTCAGTACGACACAAATACAGAAAATGAGGTATTCGAAAGAAAAACAAAACAACAAAAACATTAGTATTACGACAGGTACAAAGGAACAGCCGAAGTCTGAGGGTTCAATTTCGGAACAAGCTGTTTTATCATCAGAGACTCGAGTATTGGTAATTCCAGTTGGCTTGAAGTTTGTCTAATTATGCAAAAAATCTTTGCTTTCAATGGGAGTTTTACAAAATTTCGTATGATTTCTGATGTTGGAGTGTTCGGGGTTGGAGATTTTGACCCCCGTACGAAAACTTAGCCACCAATGTGAATCTATGAGTACTTTTAGAAGTCTCCGAGTGGATCCCACATAAATCCCCGAGTTACACTTGGGGCAAGAATACTTATACACCACTCCGGAGGACATCGTAGCACAAAGCTGATCCTTATATTTAAGAATAGAGCCAATGGCTAGGGGGTTGACAGGAACAAGTTTAACATGCAAAGCACCAAAATGTTTTTTGAATTATGCTCGTAAATTTTGTTTTAAAATGGACTTCATGACAGTGCAGAAACTTTGGCATAAAAGTGTAGTTTGGGTACTGTAAGAGTATGACGCTCAGTGAAAAATTCCTCGTTAAATGTTTTATTGAGCCTATTAAAAGCTATTTTTGAAGGAAAACAATTGTGTTTAAAATATTCTAAAAGAAAGGTAACTTCACCATGAAAAGCTTTCCAACTAGAGATGAAGGAAAGGGCCCCGTGAAAGAGAGTCGCAACGAAATTAATCTTTAAATTATAAAAGCAATAACTAAAAATTGGCACCTAACCCTGTAAAAGTCTTTTTCTTAAATACATATATATATATATATATATATATATATATATATATATATATATATATATATATATATATATATATATAATATCATTAATGTATGTATGTATGTACAGTATGTGTATCCAAATATGTTTAACACCACTGTAGAAATCAAAATGATTTAAAATGTCAGTTTCTAAAGAAAGATAAGCACACTTATGGAAATATAAAAAAGAGAAAATAATATACTGACACACTAAGGCATTCTGTAAAGTAGTTTGAGAGATATGAATAACAGACTAGCCATCGATGTAACGATGAAATACTTATTGAGAGTACACCCAGTGATACTGCTATTTCATCAGAACAATCATTCCTTTGTATAATGTGTGAGCGTTGATATAAGTTTGCAGGCAATGTTTATCAGTCACCAAACTAAACAAGTAAAAATGACCAGAAGTTTCTTCGGCGCTATCGAGTTTTTTGTACAACGTATAACGCTGTATGAAACTCTCAGGCACGGCCCGTGAAACTCTCAGCCGGGTCCAAAGAAACTTTCAGCCTCTGCCTGGTGGTGGCCTGCGTTGTTGGCATCTATATCGGTGCCAGACGCACGATCATGACTATTTTTAACCTGAAATAAAATCAAAACTACCGAGACTAGAGGGCTGCAATTTGGCATGTTTGATGATTGAAGGATGGGTGATCAACATACCAATTTGCAGCCCTCTAGCCTCAGTAGATTTTAAGATCTGAGGGCGGACAGAAAAAGTGCAAACGGACAGACAAATAGCGATCTCAATAGTTTTCTTTTACAGAAAACTAAAAGGACTGAGTATGCAAGTTCTCCCGGACCTCTGTTGGTACAGTTTGGGCAACTTGCAAGTTGTCGCTTGTGTTATATCTGGGCAGCGTTCGCTGTCCTTGCTGTTGAAGGGTGAAGTATCTCTCTTAAACGATTTCTTTTTATATTTCTCTTATGAACGATGATTGATTAAAAGTGTCCAGTTACAACCTGAGTCGCCGTAATTCATTCAAAATAATCGCTTACCTGAATAACTGGCACAAGATGCTAATAGTTGTCTAAATTACCATGAGACATTTAATATTTATTGTGAGTAGCACTAAACAAAAAGTTATAGCAAATAATATCTCCCAAACTGGACTGCAAACGAATTACTGTCAATTCGTTTTACAAAGGAAAACGAGATGATGTTAAGAAAACACATCCGATAAATCCCGAGAGTTCTCAGAGGCTCGTAAAAATCAAGTTTCAACAACGAGCACCCAGCTCTTCACTCGACATTTACGGCGTCAAACTCAACATGTTAATATTCATAAGGCACCTTTAGATGAACAAATTCCTCTCCCTCAGTCTACATCAGCTGGTTATTCATCGAGCCTTACTTAACGACTATTTCATCTTTTATGGCCTCGATGTACTGTCGCCAAACAAGGCACAGGAATTATACATCGCTTAGGGACCCTCCTCCACAATCATTTGCTTAGCAGGATATACTCGATTAGTTTTTTTACCCGTTGAAGTTCTGTTCAGGTATGCAATATCAGCCATTAAAAAATAATAGAGCGGACTTTACGAACGCTACATCAAAGGTAAAACGTGTTTTACCCAGAAGAACATGTACCAAAGTACCGACATGCGTTCGTGTAGGCGTCTTAAAACATTCCCTCGTAACATTACTGGGTTGTATAAGCCATAATGTATCCTATAACCCAGCAGATCTTCTCAATGAACAAGAAAAGCGCTGTCTTTAATAGCCTGGATCGAATTCTTAAACTACTTAGACTTTTAAACTTATTAATTAATGACTGGAGAGAAAAATTAACCTCTTTAAGGGCTAAGCATTTAAATTCCGGGTTTGAAATAAAGGACTGAAAGATTTAATAAGAAAGTTATATTACAGAATGTGTTAAGGCGGACACTCCAATTGATAGCACAAAAGACAAAGCGGCCGAATTTTATTGCTTGAGAAATTAATAAAGAAATTTGTCAGGAGTCGCAGTTTATTTCTAATCATTCAGAAATTTGAGAAAGAAAGAATAAGAAATAAAAAGAAAACTAGAAAAAGATGAGAACAAAAAATAATGATTCATTCAGCGGAGTTATTTAGCGTCGTCATAAAAAGAAAGGGCTAAATTCGTTTCTTCTGTCCACTCACTTAGTCACTTGGTAGATTCCGGGAATTGTTTTAAGCCTCGGACAACAGTTTTTGTAAATTATCAGAATAATAATATCATCGATTTTCAGCTATAACGATCAAACGTCGGCGTCTCTTTGGTAAAGAAATGCTAGATGTTTTACCAATTACCTAGAGCAGTGGTTCTCAATCTTTTTCTAGTGATGGCACCCTAACTAATGTAATCCTTACCGTGGCATCCCTTCTTCACCATCCCACCATATCGCATGAACTAACTTCTTATTTAATGAATAAAATTGTTATCCATATTCAAACCAAAATCAGCACACTGTACATGCAGAAATGTACTGTACAAACAAAGAGCATATCAGAAGAATTAGATAAACATAATTAGAGTAGGCACACTGATAATAACTGTACAAAGACTTCTGCAATTTTTTTTTTTTTACAAATATGCATTGAGATGATCTAGCCAAGACAAAATTCATGACAATCTTGCGGCACCCCTAGGCACTGTCTGTGGCACCCCAGAGTGCCACGGCACCCAGTTTGAGAATCACTGACCCAGAGGATCTTTACAGAAAAATATATTCATACTCTTTCTCTCTACTACTGCTAAAGGCTTACATCAGCGATATCCCACTTCGACACCAACATTATGAATTTGATTTTAGTCATTTATAGAACACACTGGTTCCTCGTTGGACGAGTCGGTAGAGTCTCGACTAGCACTCTGCTAGGCCCGAGTGCGAGTCTCCGGTCGGCCAGTGAAGAATTAGAGGAATTTATTTCTGGTGATAGAAATTTATTTCTCGCTATAATGTGGTTCGGATTCCACAATAAGCTGTAGGTCCCGTTGCTAGGTAACCAATTGGTTCTTAGCCACGTAAAATGTCTAATCCATCGGGCCAGCCCTAGGAGAGCTGTTAATCAGCTCAGTGGTCTGGTTAAACTAAGGTATACTTAACTTATAGAACAAGCTTTCGTCTTTGGATATAATAATGACTAGATCAAGTGATTTATGCATTATTGGTTAAATTACTAAAAAAAAAATTACATTATGATTCATTATAATACTATGCCACATCCTCAAGATTTCTACTCGTGGAAATCCTATGAAATATGAATTAGGCGGCATTAATTTCCTCTGTGAATATATATAGTACAGGAGGCACAAGAGAATACAAAGCAAATATACATTACACTTATGAAATATTTGATAAGGTAATGCATTATTCTTTTACAAAGCCGAAAATAACCTCCCTGAAGAGAAACGGCGATAGTGCAAAATTACTAACTTAAAAACATTATCCTTTCGGAGCCGACTAAAGAATTATCTAAGAGGTTATCACACAATGCACACCGTTCTTTGACAACGAACACAAGCGTGTTTTAAGCCAAAAATAAATTTTAGTCCTTTGGTTTTTGAAACACAGGGCCTAAAACCATTAACAGACTCTTAAAGTCAAAGGTAAACAACCAAGTTTTATGATCCAGAAAGCGAAATACAATGAATCACTTATCAGAACAGCATATCACCTGACGCATTAAGTGATGTCTAGTGAATCAAGTTAATTTATATTCAACCTCTCAAACAATCGTAAGTCATACTCAAAATTAAATGTATTTTGAGGGAAAAGAAATCACTTTTATCGTCAGAAAAGATTAAAAAGGAAATTAAAAGTTCGCTCTCCGCTATTACTGCAATGTAGGTAGGATATTGGCGAGGTGAATTGTTCTCCAGCGTTTTGGATTTTAGCCGTGCTACTGTTGGAATCAGTTTTATTTTGAAAAACAACAGAACCGATGGGAATGCTTCATATTTCGCTCTCATTAATAGGCAAAGCCTCTGCGGAGTTGGGAAAAAATGCTATTGCTCAATCCAAATTGAAGTGGAAAGCAATACATTCAACCTTTCATTAAAAGTAAAATCGTAATCAATTATCTTGAATCAAATGCAGGAGGGTCGTAAATTCTAAAAGTGGCTCTTAGATGGTGATTATCATCAGAATCGGGCGCTTAACATCTTATAAATAATTGACATATCCCAATTGCACTAAAAGAACAAATGGTAATTGGAAGGCCGGTATCCAATCATGACCCACTGAAACAGGCAGTACTTATACCACAGGATATCCAAACCATCTCCTTCAGCGCCAAGTTACTGAAGACTTCTTGAAAGAGGAGACACTGAAGCTTCTGCCAGAATATATCGTGAATCTCTACTGTCAGCGTAGTGCGACCTAACTACGTATGTGAATTCTGTTCAGATTAAGTTAATTCTTCCATAAAATAGTAGAGTTGCACCCTAGCGGGGAAAGCCTCAATTAAAGGTTGTTCCTCGTTGGACGAGTCGATAGAGTTCTCGGCTAGCACTCTGCTAGACCCGAGTTCGAGTCTCCGACCGGCCTGTGAAGAATTAGAGGAATTTATTTCTTGTGATAGAAATTCATTTCTCGCTATAATGTGGTTCGGATTCCACAATAAGCTGTAGGTCCCGTTGCTAGGTAACCAATTGGTTCTTAGCCACGTAAAATAAGTCTAATCTTTCAGGGCAACCCTAGGAGAGCTGTTAATCAGCTCAGTGATCTGGTTAAACTAAGGTATACTTAACTTCTTTTTTTTAAGGTTGCACACCTTGCTGAATTAGGCAGCCAAAATACACAGTAGCCTCAACTGTAGTTCCCGGCTAATGAACTTCACGGTCAAACTTGGAAGATTCCAGCGAGGGCTAGTCTTCCTCGCAGCTATTTCCTATGCATGGTACTTTGGCCTGTCCTTCGGTCTTTTATCCGAAACTTCACAACCGACCATAGCTTTTCCTTGTATCTAAGACCGCAAATCAAAAACATCCGCTCGCAAATAAATCAGTTCAATACCCTGTAGACCCCACCATACCTACATGCATTCTAGCATATTTATGCACATACGTTTGTGCTTACATGTATGTGAAAAGGCTCTCATACATGCATATACATGGGGCCTTAAATACGTTAGAACCCATACATAGAATTCAGTTAACAGGAATCCAGTGGCCCTCCTCCATCCAAGCTAGGGGAAATAGACTCAATTACTAAGCAGTTGTTCGAAACTGCTTAGTTATCGCAACTACATGTTGAAACTTGAGCTAAACTACCCAAGGCCACTCGAATAGATATGAGTAATGAGGAAAGTTCTGGAATGTGGTATGAATACTGCATATTCATGTGGGAACTTCCGTATAACAACATTCTCCGAATGCTTATGACAATAGAATTTTAATGGGAAGGTCCCTCGATAATGGATGTTGCAGAATTTCATGAGAAATTTTCCACTTAGAATAGGTACTCGACTAACTTAATACCAGAACCACCTGCAAATTTAATGAGTAAAAATTTCCCATCTTCCGTGAATTTAGAAGTGTATCATAAGCTTAACCTGCTATATTTGATAATCAAATTGGCATAACTGATGATTCTATAAGTATGCATATATGTACTAATGTACATATGTTCATACATGTTATTGCTTAGTTGTTATGCCGAAATTTTCAAAATTTCATCATTGTATAACAATATTTCCTCATTGAATTTGGCATCATTGATAACTACTCGATTATAACTGTGCATTGTGGCCCCCTAAAATTAGAGTTATGAGAATTTACAAGATTTGTCTCCGTCCATGGTTGCACAACTAAATGACTGAGTGGTAATTGTTTGAGAATGCCTGAAGTAGTGGATGTTAAGGCTGTAGGAACTACAATTGGTTGAATGGAAAGACACTAGAGGTTAAGGATTAAGCCGAGATGCAGTGGTTCTCAAACTGAGTGACTGATTAGGATGGCACCTGGAGGAAAAAAAAGGTTTAAGAGGGTGAACAGATAAGTTCCTTCATATAGAGTTGTGAAGGGTCAAGATTGTCGATGAATTTTGTCTTGGCTTGATCATCTCAATGAACATTTTTTAAAAAATAAATAAATTACCAGAAGACTTCATAAAATTATTATCAGTTTCTATATATATATACACATATATATATATATATATATATATATATATATATATATATATATATATATATATATATATATATATATATATTATATATATATATATATATATATATATATATATATATATATATATATATATATATATATATATATATATATATATATATATATATATATATATATATATATATATATATATATATATATATATATATATATATATATATATATATATATATATATATATATATATATACATACATATTATTGCATCTCAATATTGTATTGATGTACTAGAGCATCTTGATTTTATTTCTTCCTCAATGTTCTAAAAGCTCCTCGGATAAAGCATAAAAATTATTATTTCCACAAAGAATACCGTCAGAGTAATATATTGCTACTAAATGTTAAAATATCTTCTTAAGTATAGGTTCATCATCAGTAACGTCTACAGAATCAATAAAAAACTCAGGGCGTTTACCGAAAGTTACCATCAAAACACAATGACAGTCATTTCATCTTTCGGTGTAATAATGCGTCCTAAGTATATGACAATTTTTTAACAAAAGCACTTGCAGTTTCCCTTGATCAACGATAATAACGAAGTTTTTCTGAAAACAACTAAGTTTCTCCTGTTAGCTACTACATATTCATACCAGCCATCAAAGAGACTAAAAACCCAGACATTGCCTTTATGCTCCGTGTGTCTATTGACAATGGCACATAATTATTTCACTGAATATTCAAGCAGTGTTCAAAGACTTTCCTCATTGAGACCAAAACTCACTCTTGGAAATTTTAACGATATTCTTACAGTCGTGAGACCTAAGGTAATAAAGAAGTAAGAAACTGGAGCGTTTACATTACGCAGCTTGAGCAAACACTATTCGTCTTTGCTGGTGATTACACAGGAAGCAGCCAAGCATAAGCACTGCAGAGGTAAACAGTTTGAACACTGGAATACTGTACTCAAGGGAAACAGTTTCTTAGTGCGAGACTTCTGATTTTTTCCCCTCGTTACTAATACTGATTTGGTTTTATGGTTTTGTGTCAGCGCTTGAGACAGTCGTAAGAGGGAGCTGCAGTGTTTGGACAGCAAGCTAAAGAGATCTAGTTAATAAAGAAGGTGAAGTACTAGGATCTAAAGGATGAACTATGAGAAAACCCCATAGTTGCACTAAGAAGTATAATTAGAGGTTGGACTGCAAGACTTAGGGAAGGAAGCGGGAATGGAGGTAAAGTAAAACTTGGTGCTGCAAACACACTTTAGTTAAGGGGACACTGACGGCACTACCCTATACTGAGGATCAGTGATACTGGAAGAAAGGCCCAAACGCTTGTGCCTTTTATATGTAACACTAAAATCAGTGCTTAATATTCAGTAGGTATCTTATCATAACATCTAAAAGTGCGTATCCTGAAAAGATGAGTCGAGTGGTACTCGAGAGATTGTTTTCTGTTCTAAAAAGCGAACGTTGGTGTTTTTCTGCTTAATGGAAGAAGTGTTGTACAAAGTGATGTAATTTCTGCAAAGTGCTCAGCCCTTGGACGGTCACCCTAGCGCTCTCACGTCTCAATTTCGGCCTAGCGACAAGGTGTGGGAAACCATTCAATGGTCGCATGATCGGAAATATACTAGTTTGTAACGGAATACCACATATGTTTAAGACAGTTATGAGAAATATGTCACTAATTCCGACGTGATATTTTGATCATATCTTATTTATAGCAATATCACTTTTTGTATAAAGGGTATTGCTTATGTAATTTACAAACTGGTCTGAAGCTAAACTCACATGCACAACAGTTTCAGTCAGTTTCTAGGTTGAAAAGAAATCCACAAAACGCCCAATTATATTGTGTTTAATGTTACTGAAAACAGCAGTCCGCTCGGTGGTATTTCTATACTTTCAGTTCAGACCACCGTAAGATATCTAGACAAAAAAATAACAAAATAATAAAAAGGAAGTGAATGTATAACATTAGCTTATGTCTTGATGATTGTAAAATCACGATGACAGGAAAAAAGCAAATAATAACTATTGCTTCCACTGTTTCATCATCTTTACCATGTCATAATTCTTCTGCAATGTTGGTGTGCAGAAACGCAATCATCGTTATGATAGACATTACCCTTATTAATTATCTCCAAAATAAGCTGCAATATTTCCTGAGCTTTTATCGTGACAAGAAGCACATTACACTTTCTGGAAAATTGTTGCAATGCTTTTTACTTGTCTTGTTTGTCACAAGATAAGGAAGAATTCATTTCATTTAGCACGGACATTACTGGTTTGTGACAAAAAATCAGTCACATTTAGTATAAAATGTTTGCAAGATTCTCCATTCGAAGCCGATATATTAACAGATGACCAAGTATGTCCATGAAGTGCATACATATTTTTATAGAAAATGACACTGAATTTATGCCACCGTAGAAAATCCATGTGGAAAAAAAGATAACAAAAGTACACATCTATTTTTGAATACAATTTATTTGTGTTTATGAAATGGTAGAAAATCGTGGTGAAAAGCACGATAACAACAGCCTCAAAAAGAAATGCTCAAGACTAGCGTTCTAACTTCCACCATGGAATGCTGTTTGGGGAGATAGAGTTTTCTAAACCTCATCCTCGTTAATCTTGCGTAACAGCTCCATCAGGCGCTATTCATTAGCATAAGAGCAATCTGCAGCAAGAATGAGCATCAGTGCATTCCATCTCCACGGAAGAGATTAATTTTTATTGTGGTAAGTTATCCGGATCGGAACATCCATCTTATTTTTTGCGTAATCGTAGCAGACGTTTTGAAGAAACTCGGAATGAAATAACGAACTTTGGATAATATAGCAAATAAGCAAAGTGAGATATAAAACGTTAGAAACGTTGACTTACAGTAGATACTCATAAATATTTATATAAAATGTTCAGACTGTAGAGAGAATGAAAGTCACAAAAGACAAAATGTTTTTTCTTCAGCTGTTATTAATGATTGACTTGACTTATTCTGTTCACAATGGGTGGTTTTTAAGGCATAGCAGAAAAATACACAGTGCATTATTCCCGTTCATATGTCTAATAAAATAATAATAAAAAAATCAGAATGAACCTTTTTACCCGTCATTAAGGATATGCAGCCTCCTCATTGTTATTTAAAAATCATAGCCAAGTGCTACCTTTTTGCAATTTTTAATTTTCCTATAGATTTGAGCGCTATAAATAAAGTATACGTACTTGATAACAGATCTATTACCCATGCCAGTACTTTAAAAGTATAGTTCGAGTGAAACTTGCCCAAGACAACCCTAATTTTCTTTTATATTTCAGTTGAAAAAAATGTGAAGATAACATTTCGACATGCCTGCAATATATTCTCCAACTCTCTATTATTCCAAAGCCGTTGAAACTGAAACGAGAGTTGCATTGTTGCAGATGTATTGGCCAAGATGGATAAATGATGGGTTCCGACTCTGTAATGCAAGGGCATCAATTATGATTGAACGCTTCCACTGTGAATTTTTGTAAAAGGGTTGTGCTCACAGATTCTGCCACATCTCTCCCTCGGGATAAACGCTTGAGAGATAGATGGATAGATAAATAACAGAATGCAGAGAACTAGAAAAGTTTCTAAATCTGAAATACAGATAACTAAAAACATTTCTGACTCTACAATACAGGTAACTGAAAACGTTTCTAAATTTGCAATACAGGTAACTGAAAACGTTTCTAAATCTGCAATGCAGGTAACTGAAAACGTTTCTAAATCTGCAATACAGGTAACTGAAAACGTTTCTAAATCTGCAATGCAGGTAACTGAAAACGTTTCTAAATCTGCAATGCAGGTAATTGAAAACGTTTCTAAATCTGCAATACAGGTAACTGAAAACGTTTTTAAGTCTGCAATACAAATAACTAAAAACGATTCTAAATCTGGATATAAATACTTCAAGGGCAAATAAGTGCTACTTCATGCCCTGCTCTAGAGGACAGTAAAATACAATTTCATTACAAAATATAGAAGATTCACCTTTCACTTTTCCGTTAACCTTCATCATTATTACCGGTTTTTTTGCCAAGTCTTTTGTGATAGTTTGTTAAGCGGATAAGTACAAATTTGATAATGTCATCACAACTTACTAAAACTTTTAAATGAAAAACCTGTTTAAAATGATTGGGGCTTTAAAAATGAAAAGCTTAATCAATGAACTTCTGTATAGAAACACTTTCAAAATAATCAGTGTATATACTGAAGTGAGGACAACGATAATGCTAATCTAGCTGCTATGTTTACTATAGACTGTAATGAAAGAACAAATACAGTAACTTACTAAAGTCCTTTATTGAACATAAACACCCAAATAATTAATTAATTTACGTGGGTATTTATTTTGGAAAGCAAGGGCACATATAGACACGCACCTTAACTGAGACGACTTATTAGAATTGCATTATTGTCGTTTCAGATTCACTTACAAACACAAACACTAAAAAAACACAGAATGGTCTAAGCGATGTCAGGCAGGGCAACCGATCGAGACTACGGTCTACCCCAAAGCCAAATCAAAGTCCTTCAAAAGAAGGCATCGTGCTTACCCCATACAAAAAATGGGAAAAAGCACGTTAAAACAAGAAGAAAAAAGAATATTGTATGATCATAAAAAAATAGGATTGACTCCTGCGTGTGCTAATACAATTTTTGATCATTCTCTCACTAACCTCTTACTCCTATCTTCATCTTACTCTTAATGTGTTTTAACTTTTCGCCCAATGCTTATCCTGTATTCTGTGACTCTGAATTAACACTTCTTTTCTGAATGACATTACTAACTCTAGTGTCTTTTTCCTTCGTCTGATATTTATCAGCGTTCTTGCGCAACTATTATCGATAAATGTTTCCTTGTCCTCATGAAGAGGCTTCTGATGGAAGTGAAATGAGTACTCGGAAAAAAATCAAATATTCCTAATAAAACCTAGCTTTAATTTCCTTTTTTTTTTAATACGAAAGGAAGATCTTGTTTTGTTACGTAAAAACAAATTTTCATGACATACGAACACCTTTGACCTTCATGATGACCTTATTTGACGAACAACCTTGAGGATTAATAGTTCCCATAAAACTGCAGTGAATGCAGTAACGTTTATGTAAAAGTAATCCGGAAACTTTTATCAGTAAGCTTTTTCATTAAATTTACTCTTTGGATTTGAGCAGCATATCCTCTTTTAGCGATCGATCTGTCACTGGAATCAAGCGGTAATTAACACTGGCACCGTTGCAACTCGCAACAGGACATCCAATTCCATTTAATTAATTTTACGCGAAGCAGAAGTTGAATTCAATATTTAAGAGCTCAGACTCAAAGAGATTTACGCCTTACTTACTTATCGCTTCCAGATCTTTAAAATATTTATAAAGTTGCTCTTGATATTCCTTTATTGTGTTTTTTTTTTATATTTCGAAGGCTTTTATATGAAATTATTTCCTCATTAAGCTTCAGACACGAAACTATTATTTTAAAAGTAGTGGAGATTTTACACTAGTATTAGTTTTCCCCATAATGAAGAACTCTTCTGTGGCTATAAGCACGGTTTTAATGAACTGCAGACACTGAAATGGTAACTTTTGTTATCTCGTTCCGGACATACTTTTACAAATAGAATTATTGTAACTGTAATATTTGACAACATACTGGTTTAGCCATTTAATTATATTCATATGTTCTTTAACCATATATTACCATGAAATAAAACCATGTATTTATATTGCAAAGAAATTAGACAACATATAATTCCACATCTTAGGATTTTGATTGCCTCTAAATACGAAGAGGAAGATGAATGTTAAAACAAAATATGGAGTAGTAAGCAGGATTAATTAAGAAAAACAAATGTTTCTATGGATATCAGATTAAAGGATGCAAATAGGGGAGTAGCTTTCTAAATAGAATGTAGTTCAAGGGTGGAGTAAGTATTGTGTGTGTGTGTGTGTATACATATAATTTATTTTTTAAATATATATATATATATATATATATATATATATATATATATATATATATATATATATATATATATATATATATGTGTGTGTGTGTGTATATATAGTACATATATTTATTTTTTGCACAATAAATATAGATAAATATATATATATATATATACACACATACTGTATATATAAATATATATATATATATATATATATATATATATATAAATATATATATATATATATATACTGTATATATATATATATATATATATATATATATTCATATATAAATATATATAATATATATACACACACATATATATATATATATATATATATATATATATATATATATATATATATATATATGTGTATGTGTGTGTATATATATATATATATATATATATATACATATATATATGTATATATGCATATATATATTGAAAGCAAAAAATAAATAATAAGCAATCTCCTTATAGCTTTCAACGTATTGAGAATATGCTAATGCCATTCACAAAACTCTGAAATTTCTGAAAATATATATAAAAATAAGGAAATAAGAATAATAAAGCATGCTATGCAAGTCCAAAATGATAAAAACGTATCTACACATAAAAGTCTAAGAGAAACATATTTGCAATGGGTATATAGGGAAAGAACTGCTTTGAAGTTAATATGGCTGACTCCAAATTAATAATGAATGTTCGTCGGCTTTATTCCAGGATACTGAAAGAATTTTAAAATCCTGTCACTAAAAGTACATTACACATATTCTCAAATTGTTACCCTCTTGCTTAATGCTGAACGGCCTTGCGGTTTGTGAAGCAAACAACCTTTTAGAATTATGCATGCTGGTTTCTAAAGAATAAACACAATTCACCTGAACAAAAGTACTGCCTTAAAAGAAATGTAATATGTTAAGGTTATATCAGGTATATCAATAAAACTTAAGTAAAGGCGTCCCATTTATCTCCAGTATCTAAAACCTCCTTTTCAGTTGTATTTTCCACAGATCGACTCAGATTGTAGCTCACACTAACTTTAAATCAAAGTGTATTTCCTTTGCAACTAGAAATTAACTAGTGACAAGTGTGTTTCCTTTGCAACTAGAAATTAACTAGTGACCTCTATACGTGGAAGTTCTTCATTGGAGGGGTGGGTAGAGCTCTTGGCTAGCACGCTGTTGGCTTAGAGTTCGACTCTCCGACCGGCCAATGAAGAATTAGAGGAATTTATTTCTGGTGATAGAAATTCATTTCTCGTCATAATGTGGTTCGGATTCTTCAGTAAGCTGTAGGTCCTGTTGCTAGGTAACCAGTTGGTTCTTAGCCACATAAAATAAATCTAATCCTTCGGGCCAGCCCTAGGAGAGCTGTTAATCAGCTCAGTGGTCTGGCTAAACTAAGATATACTTAATTAAACTAAGATATACTCAGCGCTGCATGACCTCATAGGTCCCCGCGCTTGCTTGACCTCTGGCCTAAATCCTGGCCTAAATTCTTTAACTTCTCTATACATGGGGAGCTTACCATCTTACCTGTTTCTAGGGTCTACATCTACAATTACTTCAAGAATAATGTTATTGTGAATATATTTTGTCTCTTAAGATAAGATATTACACAGCAACCCTGTGTAAATAAAACACTGGAAAACCCAATCGAAAATAGTTAAGAAATTTCTCGTTTAATTCCAGATTGAATTTCAAAGCCTTATTAACACAACTTAATTTCCTCTGGCGAAACTATAAGCAAGTTTCAAATGGTTCATCACATAATACGATCAAATGTATTTCAGTTCCAGAATCCATACAGTTTCGCCTGAGTGTGTGTCCTATTAACCAAAAGGCCGGGTTTAAAATGAGTCATTTCCTAAGGTCACTCCTTTCCATACTAGAGGCCAGCCCTAGGAGAGCTGTTAATCAGCTCAGTGGTCTGGTTAAACTAGGGTATACTTAACTTAACTCATTCCTCTCTCCCTGATGTCCCTCTCCCAATTAGCTGTTTTTACTGAAATACCCTCGTCTTACTTAATTCTTTATAAATATCACAAACTTTAATATAACAACCTGAGCAAAAGCAAACCTACGTGAATAAATGAGTGTTTGTGTGAAGTCAAATTTTGCCCGGACGCAAGCTCAAATGAATTTCCAGCATTAGCTGTTAATTGCAAATTCTCTCCATTTTAATAAAACATAGCTATCTAATTAAAAATTTCGGTATGATAAGGGAAAACTCATTATCGAGAGAGCTACACGACAAAACGTGGCCCCAATGTAATTGTCCATCACCGCATGTCAGAATGAAAAGAGTCCAACATTAAAAAAGAAATGAATCTGTGTGTGGGGGTTTTTTGGTAACATTATTCTTTTTATACGAATCATAAGTTTTATTTTTTTAATTCCTGTCCGTTTGTTTATTGCCCACTCTTTTCATTAAAGGGTAATTTTCGATTAATAACATCAAAATGTTGCCAGATAATTTTATTTTGATGCTTTGATTCTGCTTTCCATTCTTGTTCATTTTAAACCAAGTTGGGGTGTAACACTGGCACTTAATCGGTCGAGAAAATAAATAGAAACTGTATTTTAGACTAAACTGTAACAATAAAAGAATGTACGAACATAACAGAATCAATATATGCATACGGGAATGCGAGTCTGTGATTGCGTATAGACTAAACTGTATTCTGGGATTATACAGCTAAAAAATTATTGGTCAACAAACCATTATTTGATCCCAGATTTTTCATAATATGTGAACAAGTAAAAACGACCAGTCAGTAGCTGGTTAATGGCATCTGTAGCGGTGCCAGACGCACGATCAAGGCGAACTTTAACCTTAAATAAAATAAAAACTACTGAGGCTAGAGGACTGCAATTTGGTATGTTTGAAGTTGGAGGGTGGATGATCAGCATACCAATTTGCAGCCCTCTAGCCTCAGTAGTTTTTAAGATCTGAGGGCAGACAGAAAAAGCGCAGGCGGACAGACTAATAGCCATCTCATTAGTTTCCTTTTACAGAAAACTAAAAGTCAGGTACTGAAGTTCACGCAATCAAGATGTTTGCTATTAACTGGCATTCCAGAAGAGACGATAGCATTCTTAGAGGCCTACTAAAAGCTATGAAAGGAGTGGCAAACGACCGCCTCAGACTTTCCCGAAGTGGCCACAGAAGGTACTTAAACCAAGAGAAACTACTAGAAAAAATAAGTAATCTTTCCAGATTGGTCAGTATCGTGTCATTCCACGTGAGCCATTCTCTTTATCATATAAACCAACAAAAGGAAATTAAGAGGTAAACTTGATATTGTCATAAAACGTAATATTATGCCTTCAGAGAATGAAATGGTAATAAAAGATAAAATAGTAGAAAAGCTACTGCTCAAAGCTCGACGTGGCAGAAGAGTTTAATACAAATGCAGAACAGAATCACACGTAAATCAGTCACTAAAAAGTTTATAATTATTTCATATTGTTCATATATGGCATGTAAGGCACGCCTCGCAATACTGCAGTATAATTTATTAAGACAGGTGGAAATAGAGACAACGCAGTCTATCAGTATCGTCCTTACAGGGTCTGTTTATTTATTTCATTCTTTTCAGAATCGCGACGTTTATAGTTTATCCTTCGCCTTATTAGCTCTTCTGCACCGTTGTTTCTGAAGTCATTTCATAACTGAAGTCAAGCGTTTATGCTGTCTGTATCACCCTTTTCTCATAAGGGGTTCCTTTTCAATTACACCAATAAAACTTTGGAAAAGCCGTAAGGGCCAGCCATCTTCCACGTTCGCACAGCAATCAGATCAATTAATTAAACGGGAGGGGTGGAGAACCCTTACAATGGATTGCTTGAGAAATCACCAACATTAATCCGGCATTTCAACGTCTGGATCCGAGTCCTTTTGCTAAGTAATATGTCCTAATAAAAAAAGCGCCTTAACAACGGGGAAGGAGGGAAAGGTAGACAACGATAGCAAGTGTTTAATTCCTCAAGAATTTAATATTACTGGGTACTTCGATTAAAGCGTCTAAAGGATGTGAAGAGTTGTACTACTAGGTCACGTGATGGTTTACCTCTAAGAGTATTTCTTCATTCTTTGAGTGCGGAAAGAACAGGCTGTGGGAAAATGCATATCTTTCATTTCATGAATAACATTTCCAGTTTTCCAGGGTTCATTATTCTTTACAAGAAGATTATTGGGTTCGTTATTCTTTCCGTGGGAATAATCGGGTTCGCTGTTCTAGACACGAACACTTCGGCACTAGACATTTGATCCCCCAGGGGCTAGTACTAAACAAGGCGAAATACGTTTGACCCCCCAGGGGCTAGAACTAAACACGGCGAAACAGTGTAGATGAATCACTGTTTCGCCGCGTTTAGTACTAGCCCTCATGTGGAATTGGAGTTCGGACCGGTTGGCCATTCTTTACTTGGGGATCATTGGGTTAGCTGTTCTTGACATAGAGATGGCGGGTTCGCTAATCTTGACATGATCCCGGTATTCTTTTCACTTTTTTCAGAGTATTGATGTACATGTTTTATACTGTTCAACTTTATTTTTATGCAGAAACATAATTATAAACGTTAAAACGTTATGTTTATATAACTGAAATAAATAATGATCTGTTTAGCGTTATTGCAAGTCTAAAGTTTCTTATTAGACTGATTTTCAATCCAACTGCTCAGTATCAGGTGTTATAACCTGTTGTAATTTTCACTGTACATGTATACATACATGCATAAACTATTCTCTCAGTCAAAATTTAAAAAAGATAGTCTACTACTATTAGTGTTGCATGTTCATGGAGCAACAATCCATTTTTTTGACTAGCAAGTAACTATCCTTTTATATATATGTATGTATATATATACATATATATACTATATACATATATGTATGTATGTATGTATGTATGTATGTATATATGTATATATATATATTATATATATATATATATATATATATATATATATATATATATATATATATATATATATATATATATATATATATATATGTGTGTGTGTGTGTGTGTGTGTCTGTGTGTGTGTGAGTGTGTGAAACATTTGTAACCAACCAAGCAAGAATACAGCATTGCCTGCGAGCCCTCTTATATAAGTTATCAAAACCCAATACACCATTTTCATCTGTTTTGGATGATGGCCAAGAAAGGTGCACTATAGATAATATCATCATATGTACTACTGAATTTATAATAGAACACAAATAATTATCGAAAACACTGAAAACCTGGATTTATCGAACACACTGGAATATTAGTATTTTGACATACGTTCTTTTCACAGTCGATTAATATGTTATTTTCTATCATAATGAAATGTATCAGCCATTGCTTCTTTCAGTTAAGGTCACGCCTCCGCGAATCAGCTTAACAATGAATATTTCAGGTCGTATCTGTAGACATACAGTATAATGTAATACATAGTAGTCATTATGTTAGGTAGCCAAAAGTACGATTCTTGAACTTTGGCTTCGATTCAACTCTTATGGAAATTAGATAAAAATAAATAAATAAAAATAATCCCTTTGGGATCGGAGATTTCAGTTGTAGACTTCATGCCTTCGAGAATACAAACCCTTCTGAATACGTGCCTGCTTTCGCCCGTGCCTGACTATTGAGTCCATGTTTTAACCAAGTGTCTTAGAGTTATACTGATGAACCGAACTACATGTATTTTGCGACTCTTAAAAGATAAAAACTGATTGAAAGGCAAAGTCGTGAAAGAGAGTGATACGTGATAATTACAAAAGGCAATCAAATATTTGTGTTGGGTTTGCCTCCATTCACTAAATTCGTCATCTGCTAGACGTTAAATTTCTATATGCAGTGAACATAAGAATTTTTCAGAAAAAGGAAAGTCCTGTTCCCAACAGAAAAAAAACTGCAATCATTCATAACACTGTAAGTTAATTTCCTGGATATAAGTTTTTCCGAAATTCCTTCAATAGTTTCTACGCAAATCCTGTTAACAAAAAGGCAATCAAACAAACTGAGAGACAACACAGAAATAAAAACCTGGCCTCACCGGTCAGTATAAAGCTTGACCTTAAATTCATTTCTCTAAATGCTGTCATAATAACATTTGATAAAGTGCCCAGATTCCGGTTGCATTTTTAACTAAAAAGTACAGAATGCAAGCTATTTAAAATCACTTTTATATGACTGCAAATAAAAATAAATTTCACATGCTTTACATATTTTGAATCAACTTTAATAGTTTTCATATTGCTCTTTCGAAATCTAATTTAAAATGATAAGTAAAGTCAATCCTTGACAATGTATTTAAATGGAAGACTACTGACGTGTAGAAAAATACGAAAATGTTTACCTTTCGCTATAAGTTAAGAGAAAAGGGTATTTTTTTCTATCAAGAATAAATAAGCATTCCATAATTCACATGCCTCGTGCCAACAGAATACTATAAAGAATTTTGTTGTGAAAATGGCAGCCCATTTTCCAAATTGGTCTCTGTTCATTTAAGGTGCGTTGTCTATGCAGCTTGTCAGCCATGGGCTACGTGCCTCTGGTGACGGATGAGGAACTCTAATTAAACCGTATTCTGAATAGTTAGGTACTTTCTTCTTTACATAAATGACACGCAAAATTTTGGGAAATAAGGATTTCGCGGTGGAAACAAGTCAGATTTGGACAGAGAAATAGCGAAATGGTTTCCATCAGAGTCTGAATTTAGTGAAAGGAAGTGAATCCTAAGAAATAAATGGATGGCGTTTGACAGGTCTCGCCTATCACTCCCTTTTATTCCTTTGAATTTCAGCTGGCGCCTTTTCTTTGACTTCGCCCGCGAAGTATTTCATTAGGGATATTGTTTTGAACTTGTGGGAGCGTTCCCTTTTTTCCTGCTTAAGACGAAAAATTACACAGTAGGGAAAACATATGATTTTATGTGAACCTATACTATTATATCATTTCCAGTTCTTTTAACCTTACAGTGAAAGAACATTGTATTGTTGAAAATTTTCGCTTACTCTGTCACTTTCTGATGACATCTCTCCATCTCTTTCTGTGAATTTTTTAGTTTTCTGATATGGCTTTGCCTGTCCGTCCGCACTTTTTCTGTCAGCCCTCAGATCTTAAAAACTACTGAGGCTAGAGGGCTGCAAATTGGTATGTTGATCATCCACCCTCCAGTCATCAAACATACAAAATTGCAGCCTTCTACCCTCAGTAGTTTTTATTTTATTTAAATTTAAAGTTAGCCGTGATCGTGCGTCTGGCAACGCAACAGCACAGCCCACCACGGCCGGCTGAGAGTTTCATACAGCATTATAAGCTGTACAGAAAACTCGATTGCGCCAAAGAAACTTCGGCGCATTTATTATTTGCTTTTTATAAGCAAGTATAAGAAGTCAAAATGTCTACCCTGTAGCACAAGAGCGGAAGTAAGGATTGAGTGTTAAACTGATCATTGACAATTTTGTTTGTAAGTCTTTAGATTAGTAAGTAATTTTCTATTTATGTATATAGTGGTTATTTTAAAAATGTATATCTCATTCTTGTTGCTTATTACGGAGATATTTTTATTCGATGACATAGCAGTATCTTTTACTCTGACATATTTATCCTCATCATTATCAAAAGAGATCGCATTTGTACTGCATGAGGTTTTTCTATGTTGTACATGTTAAACTTCTGTTTGTGGCAATTCATATGTAATACCCCAATACACACAATGAAAGGTTAAACTCCGTTTAACTGCTCTTTTATTTAACTTGGACGTATGGAGTAGGCTATACCTTTGGAATTCTTCTACATTAAAATGAAGCATCTAAATTGATTTTGTTGAGATGTGCGAACGAAAAAGCAGTGGCCATAGAAAAGTGAAAAAAATATCAGGTCAATTAAATCTCTCCTCTGGCTGGCCCGCCTCTCTCTTCTTTAAGCTTCTTTCCTAATGAACACCTTTATTCTTTGGAAGCTTCAGTTTCAAGTCAATGGCCCCTGCGGATTTGTTCCAAATGAATCATCTTCTGGATAATAATAATAATAATAATAATAATAATAATAATAATAATAATAATAATAATAGACGAAGTCGACAACATGGCTGACTGGTGACGCTGGTTCCTGTCCATACGCTGGTATAAGGGGTGCAATCTGTATCCGGTAGTTGGTGTCTTGTTGACATTCGGTTCCCAGGCCAAGCTGATCGCCGAATTTCGAGGAATTACCGATTTTTAGTTTTTTACAGTTTCGGACTGGTATATGTCTAAATAAACATGTCCTGAAATATTATCACCATAAACCTATTTTTTTTTTTCTTTCACCGCACTTGCCGGCATTTGAGCGGCACTGAGCGAAAAATTGTCGCAATATTTCTGTATGACTTTTTAGGTGAGAGTGAGAAATATACTTTACTTTCCTACTAAAATACACATTATCTACGATAAAAGCTGACCTCTCTCTCTCTCTCTCTCTCTCTCTCTCTCTCTCTCTCTCTCTCTCTCTCTCTCTCAAAAAATATAATATCAGAGTAAATATGTATCTACGTACCTCGATATCGCCCTGTGAACGACATTGTGCGACAAATGTCGTACAGTGTCTGTATGACTTGCCAATTCTGGATAGTAGAAAGTGGGAAATTTACTTCAGTGTCATACGGAAACTACCCATTTTCTACGATAAGAGCTGGTTCGTTCTCTAAAAAAAATATCAAATCAAAGTAAATATATATCCATGTATCTCAATATTTTGAACTCATCATAGTCGTATCACAGATGTACCATGCCAACTAGTATACATATAATAAATTTTTATTTTATATTTCTTGGCATATTTTTACTGCGTATTTTCGGAAATATGAAATTATATAAGTACGCAACAGTTCCAAACATAGCGTCGGGCTTTGCCAACAAACCATCTCGATTTGTGTGTGGTTCTGGTTCAAGCGATATCCTAGTGCTTTGTGACGCATTTCCTTTTCGGATTTTCTTACCCTGTAGTGCATTCACGCAATTCCATTGCCATAAGCAAGAGAATTACCACCCTTATGAGGGAGAAATTTGAACGATTGCGTCTCGTAAGTTTGTTACAAGAGGTAGACGACAACAAACTGGAATTGTCTCGCCTGGGATAGCAACAACACCAGAACGCCCATAGAGATTAGGTAAGGGCTTTGTTTTCCTATATTAGTGATATTCAGATTATTGATTAGTGATATTCTAAATAGTGATCACTGTTTTTCATAATATAATAATTACATGATACCACAAAGCTTGATTTTACTGCAGTGAGTTGTTGTCTGACTCGTGACTTGTGTAGGCTTGGTTGTTCAGGGTTTGTTTACTTTATCCTCGAAGTTATTTGTTTATTTGCCTCTCCAATATCTGAACGAAAAACATGTACAGTGGTAGCGTATACAGGATATGAAGACGATTTATATTGATAGCATATATTTTTATAGGTTATAAAGAAAACTTGAGGGCGAGTGTAAAACGATGGGAACAAACCTTTCCTAGAATACCATGTCCTATCCTAACCTCATTAGGGCATTTATTTTTATAATTTATGAAAAAAATTTCGCACAGATAGCATATGGCCTTCTATTTTTTATAGGTAGCATATACTATTTATATAGGTTATGGAGAAAACATTATATTGATAGCATATATTAATGAATTTTATGTTATGACAAACTTTACACTATATATATATATATATATATATATATATATATATATATATATATATATATATATATATATATATATATATATATATATATATATATATATGTATATATATATATATAAGTATATATATGTATATATATATATATATATATATATATATATATATATATATATATATATATATATATATATATATATATATCAATTATATATATATATATATATATATATATATATATATATATATATATATATATATATATATATATATATATATCTTTACAGTAACACAACAGTGTGAAATGATGATAAAAAGGCCCATAAAGCACTGTTTGAACGTTGCACCATATATTTCGAGCACTTCCTTGTGCCCCTGATCACTGGCAAAATATGGGGAGATGATGTGTTACAAGAATATATATACTGTCACACCTACATATGCTTTATATATATATATGCTTGTAACACATCATGTGTCCATATTATACCAGAAGGTGAACATGGGCACAAGAAGGAAGTGCTTTGAAAATATGGTTGCAGTGTTCAAGTAGCATTTTATGGGCCTTTTATCTATATATATATATATATATATATATATATATATATATATATATATATATATATATATATATATATATATATATATATATATATATATATATATATATATATATATATATATATATATATATATATATATATATATATATATATATATATATATATATATATATATATATATATATATATATATATATATATATATATATATATATATATATATATATATATATATATATATATATATATATATATATATATATATATATATATATATATATATATATATATATATATAATGCAAATATATATATGTATAACATATATAGATCAATATAGAAAGCAAATCATTTAAATATTTCTTTTCATCTGATAATGTTGTAAATTTCAGGGCATATTTCTTATATGACAAAATAGTTTTTGTGCAAAAATCAGCCTTATAACTGTCAGTGTTTCAATTTATAAAAAATAACCATAAATTTTTTCTTTTGCCATTTTCTCAGAACTTAGTTTTTTCAAAAATAAATGCTTATAAGTCCAAGAAGACTGAACCAAATTCCATGAAACTTTTACAGAGTGTAGTATAAATATATATCTTGATTTTGTATGTGAAAATTCATTTTTGGGTGAAACATTTTTTTACACATCATTTTTGAAGTTTTAAAATCCTTTTTATTGAAGTGCAAAACAAAAAATTAACTTAAAAGTCAAAGTTCTAAATTTCCACAATGAAAATTTTCATTGTTATTTCAATAATAAGTGGTAATAATTTGAAGCAAATCCCTTCATTCATAAGCACTTACTTTATAATGGGCCCTTATGGAGTTAGTACTCCCCTTGATGGAATTGAGCATAAAATTTCTTTTTTATTCATCACCAGATGGAGCTTTTTAATATACAGATTCTCTATCGACAATAGCAAAGTAGTGCCGTCGAGTCTCTTGGGTGACCCGTTCTGTAATTATTTTAGATTGGCCCTCCTTAAGTGTCAACATAATTCGGAAAGGCAGTTTGCCGAAGGAAGAATGAAAGAATCTCGAAAGTGTATGGAGGAAAGGCTGGATAATTCTTGAAAATTAGTTCAACATGCTGCGAATCTTACAAAACAAAAGGTAATTTCTGCACTGAAGAAGCTATTTCAGTGGTAGTCAGTGGGGCAACTTGGGAATTTCTTCCATAACAATGCCATTGGTTTGGAAACTAATAAAATTAATTCCAAGGGAGAGGAGTGCTAGTGATGGGTTTGGGCTCTCTTTGAGGGAAGAAATGTCTCCTAAGTGATCGAATAGTGTCTTCCCATGAAGCCATTGACAACCACAATTTTACTATAGAATGATGTGAAAGAAAAATCGTTTCATTTCTCTGCTCAGCATCGTGTGAAAGTTAACACGTGGCTGTGGTATGGTGTCTGCAGCTTATAACCTATACTTGAGCTTTTAATATGCATGAATGCGTTACGTAAGAGAAGAATGTGTGGTAGAATATTTGTTTAAGGAAAAAATGCTGGGTGTTTTGGTACTCAGCAAGATAAAGGTGAAAGGATAAAATTTGAGAGGATGAAAGTGATTGCGTCCGAGGTACCTGAAGAATACAATTTGCACTCTTTAAAGGGAAATGTTAGCACTTAGCGCCAGGAAAATTCTGTGAACAGACTGAAGTACAAATGTCCTAATTTTGAGGTTTTTTGTTCCTAAGACAGACTGAGTATGTGAGTATAAGGCGGGAGTAAAAGTTGTAATGACGAGTGCATGTAGTCCCGGAAAAAAAAAAAAAAAAAAAAAAATGGCAGTTGTGCCGAAGGTCTTAAGTGATAAGAAAGAGCGATGTTGGCAGGAATGGAGATCAAGGAGTGAATGAGAATGAAGTCATTGTGAGAATGTTTTAGGAAATTAACTTAATTCCTGAAAGCAGGTGGTGTCCTAAAAATGCATTCATTGGTACACTTTGGAAAAGAAACTGGTCAAAAGTACGAGCTTTTATCTGTGCTTTGGACATTATTTTCAGTTCATATTTTGTATGATTACTTCGGTGACTTGTCTTGTCATTTTTCTGTGTTTCACTGCAACATTATTTTCATCTTGATAGGCTAGCCAATTTATTCGTGCAACATAAGTAATAACTCAAGTATTTTCGATCACATTGTCAGTTTATGCGTAGTTTCACCTATGTGGATGTGTTTATTGTTAAATAATGACTTGTTTTGCACGTGTAAATACTTTCATAGTTAAAATATGTGTAAGCATACACGCAGTTGTGAAACTGTGGTTACAAGTTGTCAAGAACTCAGATGTTCTTGTTTTAAATATCTCTATAACCATCAGAAATGATGTAGCAGGTTAGATGTGTGTATATATGCACTAGGTATTTTTAATTCTAATTTTTTTTTAATTTAATCTTTTAGACTCTCTATCTTGCTTCTGACTAGCCGTCCCATTTGAAATGTAACCCCTGATGGGTTGACGTGAAACTGCTTTTCTACAAACCACGAAACACTGTAGTGACTCCAGCTCATCATTTAAGCAGTCAAGAGCAGAGGTTCGCTTTAAGGGAATTATACGTAGACGTGAAGTGTTGCAGAAGGCTAAACAATAAACAAATGTAAGCTTAAACTAAGATAGAAGAATAATTGTTATGAAGATTGTACACTAATCGTTTGAATATTCTTTATTCGAGAGAGATAGTGTTACATCAGCCGACTTGTCAGTCATCCTTTCATATTCTTCATCTGATAAGAGGAAATTTACGTTAATGTCAGTTTTCAGATGACTGTATCAGACAGGGGAATCTTTGCTTGGTGGCAAACAACGCTAATCACAGGAGGGATTCTTATTAAAGATGAAAAGTGGAAGTTTATGATTCATTATTATGACTTCTTCGATGCTGATTTCAGAGGCATGCAGTCCATCTCACTATACCGTGTGTGTGTATATATATATATATATATATATATATATATATATATATATATATATATATATATATATATATATATATATATATATATATTTATATATATATATATATATATATATATATATATATATATATATATATATATATATATATATATATATATATATATATATATATATATCATATGCAGTATTTATATATATATTTATAAACAAAGATATATAGAAATTCAAGTATATATATATATTTATATATATATATATATATATATATATATATATATATATATATATATATATATATATATATATATATATATATATGGTTCTAGGTATTTTGACTCAGAATTTGGTCCCGGTATTTTCACTCCTGGTATGTTGAGCCTTAGGTAATTGCTGCTCTATTTAGTTCACACTCGGTTATTTGACTCCTGGGAATGAATTGACTTCAATTTTTCACAAAGCTTCAAATAAACCACTATTTACTGTATATGACATTTAGAATATTTTCCAGTATGCCATTCAGGATATTTTTCAGTATGCTATTCAGAAGAGCTCTAATAGTTGGCTTTCCTGTTATTTATGATAATGGCAGTAAAATGCACTCTTTATGTGTTTATTAACAATAAAAAGTAATTAATTGTAAATGTGAAACTTAACAAAAAGAATATTTACTAAAAGATAAAAAAAAATAGTGTTTAAAAATAGTTTTAATAACGGAGTATCCTAGCTACTGCTCTCAAGGACCCTTTTTAGTTTTCTGTAAAAGAAAACTATTGTGACGGCTTTGTCTGTCCGTTTGCACTTTTTCTGACAGTCCTCAGATCTTAAAAACTGCTGTGGGTAGAGGGCTGTAAATTGGTATGTTAATCATCGACCATCCTTTCATCAAACATACCAAATTGCAGCCCTCTAGCCTCAGTACTTTTTATTTTATTTAAGGTTAAAGTTGGTCATAATCGTACATCTTGCACCGCTATAGGTTCCAACAACACAGGTCACCACAGGACCGTGGCTGAGTTTCATGGGCTGCGGCCGTGACTGAAAGTTTCATACAGCGCTATATGCTGTACAGAAAACGTTTTACTTGTTTTTTTTTCTGTGGACCATACAGCACAGCGATATTTTTCAAACGTCCGTTCGAGACCTTGCACTTCCTTTTAACTGGCATTTCCCAACCTCCCTCAAACTGAACTTGAAATAAGCTTCCGAATATTGGGATGAATACCAGGAACAGAACTTTGGAGCGAATTATGGTACCCTTCGAAACTGTTATTCACATTCCGTATGTAAATACGGAATGGGGGCGGTATTAGATGTCGGTGATTACTTCTGCCTGTTTCGCAACCAATATAGCATGCTTCCTCAAATAGGAAACCAATACTTGAGGGAGGTGTTCGTCGTAGTCCGCAAGTTCGTCGAAACCATCCACCACATCATCCGTCGGATGTATTGCAAGAGCAGTGACACACCTAATTTTCACGCTAAATTCAGTATCAGTGTGGTATCTTTCGGCATATGCTTTGAAATGAGTGTAAAAGGCATGCTGAAAGAGATAAATTTGGAAAATGATTACGTACGCAGTTCATATGAGCTTTTTCAAAGTCCATCATGTAGCCTTGAGGGTTTAAATTGGGGCGTAATTCCAAAACTTTTGTAAAAAGTCGGTTGCATATTTCGTCCGTCTTGTCTGGGAGGAGGGCAAATAACCTTGGCGTACTGAAGTACCTTATCTGATTATGTTAAGTAAACAGCCGAAAATATATTTTAGGCACACACTTAAATGTTCACTTACCACTCAAGTGTGTTGAATTCATCAAATCTTCTAGTCCTTTATCCGTTGCAATGATCATCACTTACACCGCTAACGAACTGTAGAAAGACTTCACCACTGTCAAACAACCTAAATTCACCGCGGATTTTAAAGCCACTTTCATTTTCGGGAAGTTGGGGAACAACTTCTTTCAATTGACGCCATTTCCGTATGTTCCAACTTAGCCGTGAATCATGGTAATTCAGCTAATTCATCTTCACCTAAGGATGCACTAGTTGGGTGTCAAATTACCCGGTTATCAAGAATTGGACCTCAATTTACCGGGAGTTAAAATACCGGGGTGAAATTACCTGAATAAAAAAACCAGTGTACATACCGGCCACCATACACACACACACACACACACACACACACACACACACACACACACACATATATATATATATATATATATGTGTGTGTGTGTATGTATCCAAAGATAATATATAAGTACATTAAATGCATTATTCGTTGCCAAATCTATATGCAAAAATATAGAAGCAAGGACACACACACACACACACACACACACATATATATATATATATATATATATATATATATATATATATATATATATATAGAGAGAGAGAGAGAGAGAGAGAGAGAGAGAGAGAGAGAGAGAGAGAGAGAGAGAGAGAGAGAGAGAGAGAGAGAGAGAGAGAGAGAGAGAAATTGATAATTATTTGAGTGAAATATCGAGCCGAATGGCACGTTCTAGGGCTTTGCCAACCAGCAGAGAATCATTAGTAAATCTTTGTTGGGAAGGGCGATTTCCCTCCTGGAGCCGAAGGATCGTGCCTCTGGTCTCAGGATCCTTAATTGTTGCAGCTTCATTCAGAGCGATCATTTGTGCCTCCACAGAAAAGGAAGCATTTTAATGTTCTCTACCATAACTTTATCGCTTTTGGGTGCAGGATCTGAGAGATTGTCTTAAAGTATGAGTAAATTGTATTAAACTGCACTGAGAACCTTTTCATGCCATTTCTTGAATGCAGTTCGTTGATTTAATTGATTTAATTGATT
>NC_089744.1:13310000-13312500 GCF_040412425.1 Macrobrachium rosenbergii
TATTACTTAATGAATATAGGTTAACATAAAAGCTATTAGGGATATTTTTATTGTACTGAATATGATAAAAGTAGGCTACATAGTTTCATAAATTGACTAATATAAAATATTTAACATATTTGGTGAAATAAAAACAATGCCAAATCAATAGGGAAATGTTGCCTAATGTAATTTTTCCTTGATGCGATAACTTCCCTATTTTTCAGTATTTGGCAAAAATTTTATGCAGATTATAATCTCAATAAAATTACATCTTTATATGTGTTCCCTTTTCATTCATGCGTTGTCAGGAAGTATTTTCCTTTTAAGACTAAATTATTGTTTTTAGCATTGAAGTAAGAACAACATTTCTATATATATATATATATATATATATATATATATATATATATATATATATATATATATATATATATATATATATATATATATTTGTGCTGAAATATCCAGGCTTTCATTATTAAATTAACATTCCATCTGAGCCCTACTGGTGTGCAGTGGTGGATTTCGAGGACTAAGTTAGCAAATCCATGTTTCTTTTCTTCTCTCCATCAAAGTACTGTGTCTGGCCGCAGGATAAAGTTATGTTTCTGCAAGGAAGTAACATCCAGCATACAACAAAAAGAGCCTGTGTTGTGTAGACTATGGTTAATTCACAATATAATTTAAGAATTTTTTGTTATTTTACTGCCTGTAGGTATGGCAGAGCGATGGGTAATTTTCTCCCATCAAAGTCCAGTTTTCATATAATTTTTTTTGTGTATGTGATTGGTTTTTATAAGTGAAATTATTGGATATCCCTGGTATGAGCTTTGTGATCGGAAATGAACTATCAAGAAATGGAACTTTATTCCTCTCTTCGTTATTTAACACGAAGATGCTTCTTAGTAAAATGATTTGATATTCCTAGTCTGCTTAAATTTGGGAGGGTAGTGGGTAGAAATTAAAGGTTCTGAATGAAAACGTTAACTTAAGAAGCAGTCGAACTTCTCGGAAAAAGAAACTTTTAAATAGTGTAAATGTTTTAGGCAGAAAGAAACATCTTTATAGGTGAGAAGTGGAGATTGGCTGGAAAATGCATTCACCCGTTTTAAAAGAAAATCGTATTCACTGAAATTCGCTGGAATGAAACATCCTGAGCGAACTTTTATTTCCTATTCAAATAAGACCTCAAAGCAGATTATCAAAGGAAATGAAGACTTCAAGAATTATTTAATTAATGCATGACCAATATAGCCTAAAATTACAGCTGAACCGATAATTACTCTTTGAACTGCGTAAAAATGAATTTTCAGGCAAATGAAAACTCATTAACTAATCTATTACCCACTCGGTAACATGAGCATGATTTGATTAAAAGTATCAATGAATGGCCGCCAGTAAAACCTCAATTACATGGCTTAATTCTATTGATATTCAGTCAACGCCTGATGAATTCAGTGATTCCGTACATGGTAAATCACACATTAATCTTGGAGAACATTCGTTACGCTTGCATATTTTTCATGTTATTCACTGTGGTCTCACGTTTACACAAAAAATGAATCTTTTTTAAAACTGTTTTTCTTGATCCATTCACGTCCATTTCATAGAATTTATATTTTTATTCTGATCCCGAAGGTTATTGCATAAGGTATGTCCTCTCATTACGTAACCCACAAATTTAAATTACATTTCTCTCTGGTCGGTTTATTCAAAGGATGCTCTAGCACTAATCCTACTATTAGGTTCGGCATGCTAATGGTATGCCGCAGAAGCAACAACAAAAAATGGAGCTTTTAACTTTCAAGCGTATTCGACCACTGGACTGCGGGGAATTTACTGCTTACGTAGACAGCTCATGCATTTCAAACATAACTCATAATTTTGAGTATTTCTTGAGCCGCGTTTTACAGCCAAGCTAGAAACCAACCACTATTGACCAACCACCTGATAAATCGTTGCTTTGCTTATGTCCCCAAAGACAGTTCATTTTTCATTCGCATTTACACACGTGTGTATGTATATATATATATATATATATATATATATATATATATATATATATATATATATATATATATGTGTGTGTGTGTGTGTGTGTGTATGTGTACATACATTATATGAAAGAGAGAGAGACACACACTTTGTATATATATATATATATATATATATATATATATATATATATATATATATATATATATATATATATATATATATATATATATATATATATATATATATATGCATGTGTGTACATACATTATATGAAAGAGAGAGAGAGAGAGAGAGAGAGAGAGAGAGAGAGAGAGAGAGAGAGAGAGAGAGAGAGAGAGAGAGAAGGCATTAAAAAGATACGTAGGTTATTGCTCGACTTTCAGCTGTCATGTTTGTATGTTTCATTCTTGCTTTGTAACAGTCTTAAAATAAAGTAGTAGCAAACAGTAGTTTCAAAGGAATAAAAGAAATTACTGAAAATTATCCATCTCAAAACATGTTCAGAAAGAGGGGAAGGGTC
>NC_089744.1:13317500-13355000 GCF_040412425.1 Macrobrachium rosenbergii
CTCACAGACGTAATCACGATAAGTAGTCAAGGAATATTCTTATCTTTCTTGCGGTTTATAGCTGAAAAGAGTTATTTACACTCGCTTAGTTTGCAAGTATAATAATAATAATAATAATAATAATAATAATAATAATAATAATAATAATAATAATAATAATAATAATAATAATAATAATTGAAACAAACAAATAAAAGATTTTCGCTACCAAGGGAAAACTATCATTTATAATGACGAAGCTGAAACAAGTTTACGTCACTAATTTAAATTTCACATATTCTGTTTTAACCGAAAATATCCTCAACCCGTTAGATGAACGTGAAACAACAACTCTCCCTCAAATAGACAGACGACCACTCTCAATTATGTGCACGAGAACAAGCAAAAATACAGCCATATATATAAATATAAATAATGATCACGCGTGTATGAGTGGCTAATCCATTTACACGTGTCGGATTATCTACAATGTCATTCGCTTTGTTTAACGAATGCAGTGTTATGACCCGCCATTTACGCCACGTTATTTAATTACTCTTTGGATCCTAGTTTACACCACAACCTAGTGTTGGGAAATATATATATATATATATATATATATATATATATATATATATATATATATATATATATATATATATATATATATATATATATATATATATATGCATATATATATATATATATATATATATATATATATATATATATATATATATATATATATATATATATATATACATACATATATACATATACATACATACATACATACATACATACATACATACATACATACGTAAATAAAGGTGGTTGAATGTTTTCTGTTCTAATTGTACCTTCATAAGACAAAAAGAAGTGTCTACTTTAATCTCTAGACTATATTCACTTAATATAATCTCCTCACTTTAGTGTTAGCCAAGCTTTGCTATTGCATGATGAAAGTGAGCATCTTGAGTTTTGCCAAAAAAGGATGGGGGCGGGGGGGAGATGCTAGGATGTCGAGGAAAAAGCAATGAAGTTACTGAGATAGGTATTGAATTAGTAGTTAAGTAATGAAAAGGGGAAACAAATACGCTATTAATATAATTGCACGAGGTGTTACATAACGACCTTATGATATTTCATACATATATTCTAGTCTGGACATAGAAAGTACATATTTAGTAATACTCATTTTGAGGAAATACAGTACTTTCATTACCTTTCCTCACCTGTTTTCAAATGCTCTTCTTCTTAAATGTTTGAATAATTCTCCACTCCTTTCGGATGTAATAATAAGATGGTGTAAAATAACATTATTTTTAACTTTATAAAAAGCCTAAGAGCCACTGACGTCAACGACAAGGTACTAAGTAATATCTTCCCAGTGCATTTACAGAATAATGTAAAATTTTGACTCGCGTCTAGTAAAAACTTTATGAAGAGTGAAATTAAAACTTCCTTTGATGAATTTAAATTTTCAACCTTATGTTTCTTGAATAATGTTTTAGAAACTTGAATTATTTGTTCAAAATAAACCATTAGTACTAAGAGAATAAAAGTAATAGGTACAACCTTGAAGTGCAAATGATCTTTCTATTTACAATTTTGTTAGTCATGAAAGATTTTCTAGCTCTTCTATATCATGAGATAGAGATGATTTTATATATGGGGAAATTTTAAGTTACAGACATTTATCTAAAGTTGTAAATTTGATATTCGACAAAGGAAAGGATGTTTCTTTACATTAAGAAGCTAAATTTTTGTGAAGTAAAGACATCTGTCATTGTAGTGAAGAGATAGACTTAGAAAATTGAGAAAAAGAAGATAAAAAAAGGAAAGGATAAAATTCATCCGGGAAACTCTCAAGGAAATAGGACGATATTTTCATATCTCTCAGTAACCAGGCGTAAGAAACCAAGTTACAGTGTGAGAGATATTCGAAGTCAAGATAACATTCAGTATAGACAAGTGGATAGTAAATAAACTTTGTTAGCGAGAGTTTCTATTGATAGAGTGTAAATATAATATTCTATTGATAGTGTGTAAATATATAATGCGTATACATGTAAAGGCATCTAGAAACGAGCGCTGAAACGTGATTCTTAATGGTAAAATATTTTTTTTTTTTACATTGTCACTATTAAGAAAAACGGATTACATGTTTCTAAAGGAAAATTATGCACTAGTCTGAGAGATGCTGCATGATGCTATTTTGATTCTGACTTGTCGACCTTTTGTTGTTGTGACGCCAGCATTTAATGTTTTATTGCAATCAAAGAATCTTCATCTCCTTATGGAAAAAATTTTTCTTCCATGACAACAACTGATGCAAGAAATGTCTGTTTGCACAGGCTGCAAGGTAATATGAATTAATACCTCCAACCTTTCTAAGATTAAATACTCTGTGAATATAAATGTTTTTACATAGAAAAACTAACATTTCATAGTGAAACATATCAATTTTATGTGTGCCTGTATTTACCGACAATGAAATGTAATCTTAGAAGCATTTTAGACTAAAAGCATTCTTTGATTTACCACTAATCATTTGCTATTAAGTTTCCTAATGACTTCCCTCATTATGCAACACGTAAAATCTACATTTTTGCGTAATGCAATCATTATAAGAGCAATTGCCATCAAATAAATAACAGGCAAGTACTCTCTAGACTGTACTTTGGTCGATGTGATTCACCTGCCGGAATGATTCACTGAATTTAGAACATGGATTGTATATCATACTTTTGCCTCGATGGCTATTTTTAGCTTTCTGTAAAAGAAAAGTATTTGTCTGTCCGTCCGCACTCCTTCTGTCCGCCCTCAGATCTTAAAACTACTGAGGCTAGAGGGCTGCAAATTGGTATGTTGATCATCCATCCTCCAATCATCAAACATACCAAATTACAGCCCTCTAGTCTCAATAGTTTTTATCTTTTTTAAAGTTATAAAATTAGCTATGGTCGTGCGTCTTGCACCGCTATAGGTGCCACCAACAGAGGCCGCCACCGGGCCGTGTATGAAAGTTTCATGGGCCGCGGCTGAGAGTTTCATGGGACGTGGCCGAGAGTTTCATGCAGCATTCTAGCTGTACAGAAAACTCGATTGCGCCGAAGAAACTTCGGGTTTCTTCGGGGCATTTTTCACTTGTTTCCTTGTAGTAAGGATGCGTCCGAGTTCCTTAAATATTTTCTGCTTAACCACGAAAACTTTCTCAGTTCATGCCATAGTCTTCCCCATTGTAAGTGGTGCAGGATGAAATGAAGGTGGTGTTCTCATATTTGTCTAGAAACTCCGACCGAAGGCACAGTCGCAGGAGAGAATAAGTCTGATGTTTCTGCCTCTGCCTCTCCTTTTTTTTTTTTTTTTTTTTGCTTCTCCCTCTCCTTTTTTAGCTTCTCTCTCTCCTTTTCTTCTGATTCTCCCTCTCCTTTTTTTTTTTGCTTCTCCCTCTCCTTTTTTCTGATTCTCCCTCTCCTTTTTATTGTTTTTCCCTCTCCTTTTTTTTTGGTTCTCCCTCTCCTTTTTTCTGTTTTTCCCTCTTCTTTTTTTGTTTCTCACTCTCCTTTTCTTCTGATTCTCCCTCACCTTCTTTTTTTTGCTTCTCCTTTTTTTTTGTTTCTCCCTCTCCTTTTTTCTGCTTCTCCCTCTCCTTTTTTTCTGCTTCTCCCTCTCCTTTTTTTCTGCTTCTCCCTCTCCTTTTTTTCTGCTTCTCCCTCTCCTTTTTTTCTGCTTCTCCCTCTCTTTTTTCTGCTTCTCCCTCTCCTTTTTTTCTGCTTCTCCCTCTCCTTTTTTTCTGCTTCTCCCTCTCCTTTTTTCTGTTTTTCCCCCTTCTTTTTTTGCTTCTCACTCTCCTTTTTTCTGCTTCTCCCTCTCCTTTTTTGCTGCTTCTACATCTCCTTTTTTTCTGCTTCTCCCTCTCCTTTTTTTCTGCTTCTCCCTCTCTTTTTTTCTGCTTCTCCCCTCTCCTTTTTCTGTTTCTCCCTCCTTTTTTTTTCTGCTCCTTTTTTCTCTTCTCCTCTCCTTTTTCTGCTTCTCCCTCTCCTTTTTTTTCTGCTTCTCCCCCTCCTTTTTTCTGCTTCTCCCTCTCCTTTTTTCTGCTTCTCCCTCTACTTTTTTCTGCTTCTCCCTCTCCTTTTTCTGCTTCTCCTCTCCTTTTTCTGCTTCTCCCTCTCCTTTTTTTCTCTTCTCCCTCTCCTTTTTTTCTGCTTCTCCCTCTCCTTTTTTTCTGCTTCTCCTCTACTTTTTCTGCTTCTCCTCTCCTTTTTCTGTTTTTCCCTTTTTTTTTTTTTGCTTCTCCTCTTTTTTTTCTGCTTCTCCCTCTCCTTTTTTTCTGCTTCTCCATCTCCTTTTTCTGCTTCTCCTCTCCTTTTTTGCTTCTCCCTCTCCTTTTTCTGCTTCTCCCTCTCCTTTTTCTGCTTCTACCTCTCCTTTTTTCTGCTTCTACCTCTCCTTTTTCTGCTTCTCCATCTCCTTTTTTTCTGCTTCTCCTCTCCTTTTTCTGCTTCTCCCTCTCCTTTTTCTGCTTTTCCTCTCTTTTTCTGCTTCTCCCTCTCCTTTTTCTGTTTTCCTCTCTTTTTTGCTTTTCCTCTCCTTTTTTCTGCTTCTCCCTCTCCTTTTTTCTGCTTCTCCCTCTCCTTTTTCTGCTTCTCCCTCTCCTTTTTCTGCTTCTCCCTCTCCTTTTTCTGCTTCTCCTCTCCTTTTTCTGCTTTTCCCTCTCTTTTTCTGCTTCTCCTCTGCTTTTTTTCTGTTTTCCCTCTTCTTTTTTGCTTTTCACTCTCCTTTTTCTGCTTCTCCCTCTCCTTTTTCTGCTTCTCCCTCTCCTTTTTCTGCTTCTCCCTCTTTTTTTTTTGCTTCTCCCTCTCCTTTTTTTCTGCTTCTCCCTCTCCTTTTTTTCTGCTTCTCCCTCTCCTTTTTTCTGTTTCTCCCTCTCCTTTTTTTCTGCTTCACCCTCTCCTTTTTTTCTGCTTCTCCCTCTCCTTTTTTCCTGCTTTTCCCTCTCTTTTTTTCTGCTTCTCCCTCTGCTTTTTTCTGTTTTTCCCTCTTCTTTTTTTGCTTTTCACTCTCCTTTTTTCTGCTTCTCCCTCTCCTTTTTCTGCTCTCCCTCTCCTTTTTCTGTTTTTCCCTCTTCTTTTTTTGCTTCTCCTCTCCTTTTTCTGCTTCTCCCTCTCCTTTTTTCTGCTTCTCCTCTCCTTTTTCTGCTTCTCCCTCTCCTTTTTCTGCTTCTCCCTCTCCATTTTTTCTGCTTCTCCTCTCCTTTTTCTGTTTCTCCTCTCTCTTTTTTCTGCTTCTCCCTCTCCTTTTTCTGCTTCCCCTCTCATTTTTCTGCTTCTCCCTCTCCTTTTTTTCTGCTTCTCCCTCTCATTTTTAGTTTTCTAAAAAAAAAAAAATACTGTGCCGGCTTTGTTTGTCCGTCCGCACTTTTATCTGCCCGCACTTTTTCTGTCCGCCCTCAGATCTTAAAAATTACTGAGGCTAGAGGGCTGCAAATTGGTGTGTTGATCATCCACCCTCCAATCGTCAAACATATCAAATTGCAACCCTCTAGCCTCAATAGTTTTTATTTTATTTAAGGTTAAAGTTAGCCACATTCGTGCATCTGGAAACAATATAGGATAGGCCACCACCGGGCCGTGGTTAAAGTTTCATGGGCTGCGGCTCATACAACATTATGCCGAGACCACCAAAAGATAGATCTGTTATTGGTGGCCTTGATTATACGCTGTAGAGGCTTTACAGAAAACCGAAGAAACTTTTGTCTAGTTTTTCTCTTCTCTTCTCTCTCTCTCTCTCTCTCTCTCTCTCTCTCTCTCTCTCTCTCTCTCTCTGTATCTTTCATCTCCACTGTCAAACAGATGAATTTCTCAAAAAAGAATTCTACTTAATGAAAGATAAAGAAGTTTAGAGGGCACTTGCTCGCTATTTTATTCTGGAATGGAAAAGTTATTATACGGACGTGTTACTTATACACATTCACAAATGACAAGAATGTACATATAATAAATGCGACTTTAGTTTTTTATTATAACCAACTTCTGAAACTTTATATGTATATATATATACATACACACATATATATACCGTATATATATATATATATATATATATATATATATATATATATATATATATATATATATATATATATATATATGTGTGTGTGTGTGTGTGTGTGTGTGTGTGTGTGTGTGTGTAACTAAATCACGGAAATATGGAATGTGATGTATATATAAATAAAGTCAAAATGAACGAAAGAAAGAGAAACAATGGAGTGCTGCAAGACCTTTTCGACTTCTGGTCCTTTACTTGAAGTAAAGGACTAGAAGTCGAAAGGTCTTGCAGCACTCCATTGTCTTTCTCTCTTTCCTTCGTTGATTTTGTATATATATATATATATATATATATATATATATATATATATATATATATATATATATATATATATATATACATATATGGTGTGTGTGTGTGTGTGTATGTGATTGTATGTACCAGTGTGTGGCCACCATACATCTCACACTTCTGTAGGTAATTCCAGAAGAAATTACCCTTTTACTTCTCCACCCTGGTTGCAAGCTATGACAATAGATGGACGTTTCTAATTCACGATTAGGCTAATAGTAACACAATGGTTTTTAACTGAACATGTCAACCTCTTGCTGATGAAGAATATGGGTCGTTAGAAATTAAGTAAAATCATCATTGTACTTATTTCTAGTTTTTGAACGGTTATAGGTTTTCTGCAATTTAATAGGCAGCCTAAATTGCTTATAGGTAAGAGTATTCCGAACCACTATCACCGTAATTCATACAATTGCAAGGATTAATTAGAGCGGAAGGTCTGCAATTAATTACTCGTGCATTACTCACTTGCGCAGAAATGTAATTTCATGATGGCAGACCGTGGAATTCTGTTTCATTAATTCATCGATGTTTAATTTATTGGTTTAATGGCTTAATTATTACAAGTGTGCTATGCATCTACAAAATTTCAGGAATTATTTGCTCGATCAGCGGCAAAAATGCAATACCTATTATGCCTCAAAAGTATTGTGATGAAATAATGTTTCCAAAAACAAAAACAAAAATACCTAAAAGGTATTTGGTTCATGTAGGGTCGGAGAGAGAGAGAGAGAGAGAGAGAGAGAGAGAGAGAGAGAGACAGACAGACAGACAGATTGTGAATTTGGCCTCAAGGATTTTGGTACACATCACGGCAAGCTTAGGAAGTATACAGCAACTTCACTAAGTACTGTTAACCAAATAATACTATCTAATTAACATCACTTATTCATTGGAGAAACTCGTTTTTTGTCACATGTTAAATGCTTAGCGACTTTGTTTAACCCGCAGCTTACCATTAGCTTCTCGTCTACTAAACCCCGGATGTCTCCTAATCTGGCTTTGAGGGGCTTACCGTACCCGCGCCTGTTTTACATCAATTTTTCTCGAAGTACCTACGAAGCGATTAATTGCTTATTTAAATAATTCCACATCTCTTTGGTTTGGCGCAATCCTACATATTTGCCCTTTTTTGTTATAGTAAAATAAAACAATATAAATATCCACATACACATGAATCATCAGGAATCACGGAAGAGTTAATAAACCGATATAGCGTTTAATTCCACAGTACTTGGCTTTATATTTCTGTGATTTTTTTTTAGAATGAAGAATCATAATTATAAGAAACTAGAACTGTTACGACTAAACTGAACAGCTTTCAGCCTGCCATAAACTCTACAGCATGTGTTCGTTTTTCGTGGCTGCTTAAATCTGCAATCTCCACAGAATTTTCAATAATAATTTTTTTAAAACAGGGGCTAATAATCATGTTCAAGGCGAGTGTACGCAATATTTGCGTACACTGTCCTTGAATATGATTATTAATTCCTGTTTTAAAGAATTATTATTGAAAATTCTGTGGAGGTTACAAATTTAAGTAGTCACGTAAAGCAAACACACAGAGCTAAGGCATACTGGAAGTTAGTCAGTTTAGTCGTAACAGTTCTTGTTTCTTATAACGATGATTCTTATCTCATAAAAAATCACAGAAATACAAATTCAAGTAGTGCGGAATAACAAGCTATATCGGTTTATTAACTCGTCGTGAATTCCTGATGATTCGTGCTCTGTGGAATCGATATTTACAATGTTTTATTGCTAGGCCTAACTGGCTTTAAATTATACATTTTCAAGTATCTTATTATCTTCGTGTCATATATTATAACTGACTGTCGAAAATTTACTGCTGAAAAGCAGAATAAATAATCATTCTACAAATTCAAACTAAATTTAACCTAAATGATTTATAAGGTAAGAAACGGAAACTGCACTTGAAGCGTGTTTATTGTCAAACAGATATTTCTATGAACTGCTTTGTATGCCAGATCCAAAGAACATTAAATGACATGTAAATTCATCGACTGATTGATGCATAAATCAGCACACTCAGCGTACGTTATGTTGGTTTTTCAACTTGAACTAAGTAAAGCAAACACGCATGACAAAATTTAGTTTCTTAACTTAGTGTTTTTAAAAACCAAGTAAAGCAAAAACACATAACAAAGTTCATTTCTTAACTTAATGTTTTTAAATGACAGTAATTTGTATTATAAATCGTTTATTTTTCTTGTATACGATGAAAATTATTTTCAGCTTTCACGTGATATTTATTTTATATCAGTTTCCCGCCTATAAGCGTGAAGACAGGCATTTTACAACAACTTTTGTGTCTAAAATTCTCACTGCTCTTGGAAGTAGCCCAGAGCATTAGAAGGATAACAAGAGACTGACCCAGAGAATCGCTAAGAGCCTTAAAGCCGCCCTAAGCCTTCGGTTAAAAACATATGAGGTATTTCTGGAAACAGTAAATTTACGTTTCGTGTTTAGGTTATGTATTACGTGAAAAACAGAATAAACAGAGAATCCTTCCTATTGGTAGTTCATGATCGATGAAATGTGATCTGCAATGGGCGGGATTTGGTTGGGATTTACTATGCTGAGGGGATTAGGCGGGACGCTGCGTATCTAAGGAATGAGGAGATTTTGCCTCGTCTCTCGATTCATTTATTCAAATAAATTCGGTCTATGAATTTCGTTTCTATATCTTTCTATCTCTTCACTCACCTTTGTTTTAGATACTCATTACGATGAGGTCATTTATCGTTGAAAGGGAAATTGAGAATAAAGAGGTTTAAAAGGTGTAAAAGGGGGAAAACCTCGCAGTTGCACTATGAAACAATTGTGAAGAGGGGGTGGAAAGAAAGACGTAAGAAAGAGAATATGAACGAGGTACAGTAAAAGGGTAGGGGCAGAAAGGGACATACGATGAAGTATGAAAAATATATTATACACATTTCCTTTATTTTTCGTTACAGTGTTCAATCTGAACGACATAAAAACGGCGATCCTATGAGCTCACTTCAGTAAAATTGTGTTGATTTAACCTATTTAAATAACTTACTCGTGAGATAATTTTGTCTATATTAATTTGCTCTCCATTACATTTTTTTCTGCTTCATTTAGTTTAAAACAAGTTTTAACATTAACCTTTCGTTAATGTATTTCTCAGGTTTCTCAGAAAGTTCTATATATCATAAAACCTGCCATTCTTAAAAAGCAAGTTTGCTATCACTTAAAGGATATGTCGTTAGGAATTTCTTCCACCGAATGTCCTTCATTTGGCGAGCCATACCTCCCCCTCCCCGTCCCACCACCACCCCCACCTCTCTCTCTCTCTCTCTCTCTCTCTCTCTCTCTCTCTCTCTCTCTCTATCGTCACTATGGAGTGAAAAAGAAAAGTAATCTCCTGATAAGCTGGATCCACTTTTGCCACGTGCGGCGCGTTGGGCCGCGTGTGGCCACAAAACTTCTTTTTTTTTTTTTCCTTTCTTCATCAAATTTACACCATCTGCTTCCTAACAATGCCCAGTAGAACAAAAACATATTCCCGTTCTCACCACGTTGTTAGGATCCCCAGATCTCACAAACATTACTGAACGGTGTTGCTTTGATGTTCATCCATTTCCAATACGCGCCAAACGAATCAGGGCTTTTAATGGATTGGAAATGTGAATTCACTTCTTTCAATATAAATCATGCGCTTTCATTTGATGTTTCCGTCGATATCACAAGAGGGTTTCCTTTGTTTTGCTTCGTTTAATTTTTTTCTTCTTTTTTTTTTTTTTTTTTTTTTTTTTTTTTTTTTACAAAAATATATCCAAATTTTAAGAACTACTATTAGGAACAAGGCATTGTTTTTCTCTGTGAAAGATGGAAATTACAAGGTGTCCACAACAGTGTACAGTACTATCATCAGTTTGAGAAATTTAACCATTTTTATTCAATATAAAGCCGTGGAAGAGGGGGAAATTCTTCCCCTACGGGACGGAATTTCGCCTAAATTCACAAAACTCCGTTTGGACACAAGAACGCGATAATGTTATTTTCGAAGTGAACTGAATTTCCTTTGCATAAAGCGAGTACTGATTATTGATATTTTGCATTCTGTTAAGGAAATTGAATTACTTCTTACATGCAATTTTTACAGATGACTTTCTTAATGCTAGTAGCTTCTTAAATTTCCTCAGTTAGCTAACATTAGTCAGGATGACTCAGTGATGACACTAAAATTCGTACGTATTCAAGGCATTTATGAATTTAATTGGATTTTGTTTACCCTGCATTACAATAAATGTCCAAATATTTTACGCTGAGGAACGAAAACTTGCAATAAACCCTTTTCATGACAGGCCACTGTAAGGAAAATTGTGAAGAAAAGATAGTATTTACGCGTTAAGCAGAAAGAAGCAAAAATAGACGGAAGGCAAAAATTAGGAAAGACGTTTGAAGACCTGATTGCTCCTTGAATAACGATTAGAACAATTTCTATTATATATTATATACTTTTAAAGATAAATGTCCAGGACACTCAAACTCTCCCCTCTCCTCTAAGATGCATCCCAGACCATCCAAGATTGGAAGATGCAAAATACACCGGAAGATGCATTAGCGATTCTCTGGTAGACGACAAAGGTGCCTCACACTGAGGGACCTGGGGCAACCCGGACGAACTGTAAGGTAAGGTCTGTAAGGCATAAAAATCATGATAGCAGCGTACTTTTCCGTCAAAAGCATAACACCTGAAAGAATCTGAACCCATCAAATGCTTGATTTTGCACTGAAGACAACGCAGGTCGCGACACAAAAAATATAAATAAATAAATAAAAATAATAAATAAATAAATAAAAATAAAACAGATCTTCACTCTATGTGGAATTCAAAAGGAAGGGTAATAAATGTAGTTATACAATTCTCACAGATGTCTGTCTCGCTTGACTCCCAATGGAAATTAATTATACATTCACTGAAGCGTATTACCAAAGGTACTTGCCAAATTTTCATTATATCTAAAAGGGTAATCACGTAATAGAAGGAAAAGTAAATTAAGCCATCAACAAAACCATTATCAACAATGCAGGCTCATTCCTTATTAAATCCTTCAAGAATACGGTACTGGCTGGATATGATGAGTAAGATTGTACATAGGCTTTATGAACGTTTTCCTTGCTCCTCAAATTTACCTCTGCGTAGCAAAAAGGACACCTATGTAAGCATGTATACATAATTATATACTGTATATAAACTGTACATATATATATATATATATATATATATATATATATATATATATATATATATATATATATATATATATATGTATGTATGTGTGTGAGTGTGTGTGTGTGTGTGTGCGCGCGTGTGTTTGAGCGGCTCTGTCTAGGGCAAATGACTTGGCAAGGGCAAGTTTTCAAATGATTGTGTAAGAGGATTTTTTTTTATTTCCAGTGTAAAAGACGATTAGACAGTGAAAAAGTTAAGTATAGAAATAGTAAGAAAACGTCAGCTACACAAAATGCAGAAGGTGCTAGAACCAGACTCAAATATTCAGGAAGATTTAGAGTATATGCAGATGGAGGTGAGTAGCAGTGGTTTCTTTGTAGGAGAACAGTGAACTACTGACGACCCTTTTGTTGTGGCATATAAAACATGAGATAGTGGAAGCTTTCTGTGCAAGAAGTTCATCTTTGATGCAATGGTTAATATGTAGTTGTAGGAGTGAGAATCGTCTTGTTTCTGTCTAGCATAGTCGGTACTGAGGATAACGATTCACTGAAAATATATATATATATATATATATATATATATATATATATATATATATATATATATATATATATATATATATATATTGTATATATACATATCCACACGTATATATACACCACACACACATATATATAAGTATATATATATATATATATATATATATATATATATATATATATATATATATATATATATATATATATATATATATATATATATATATATATATATATATATATATATATATATATATATATATATATATATATATATATATATATATATATATATATATATATATACATATATAAGGTGCTAGAAAAACTGCTAGTGGCAAAATTGCCAGTGAGTAAATTGCCATTATGGGGAACTTGCTATTGTGGGATAATTGCCATGGAGAAAACTGCCAGGCGGAAAATTGTCATTTAATAAGTACAATTTATAAATAAAAAAAAGGATTGAAAGGAAAAAAACCATTTCTATCAAAACTTTGTGTGAATTTATTTAAAAGAATCCATTTACATACAATTTATAAAATAATTAATTGAATTAAAAATCATTACAATCAAAACTTTACTTGAATTTATTGAAAAACTTTACTTGGAAATGTTGACACACCTAAAAAATATGCATATTGTATGCGATGCCCTTTATGTACAACGTTTTATTATTACTGTCATAATTTGAAATGAGGTTGCCTTGTAGGTCTCTGTTCTCTTTGCAGTTGGATTCTTTTTGCAATGGCCAAACCTTCTTCGCTTTTCAGAGCACTGATTAATTTCCATATATTAGGGTGACTATTGCAGACGGATTTATTTAAGGAATTGTGAAATGCCTCAACACTATTATTAGTACGAGGCAGTGAGTTCTCAAAAAGGGAATAAACGTTCCAATTTTCAACCGTGAAAAGCGGTACATTTCTCTTCTGTTGAGCCGAGTTCCTCTCTCAGTTCCCATATAAGTATATTCAAAATATGATAAAAATTCAGGCGGGATGTCTTCGTTATCAGAGGGTTCTTCAAAAGCAGATATGACATCTTGTGGTGGCACAAACGCGAGTACCGAGAAATGTCGCATTTTCAAATTAAACTCTTTATCGTCATGATATTTGTGTCTTGCTCCTATGTCAATAATTTTCCTGTACAGTGGTTGACCAAAATAAAAAAAAAAAACATTATAATTAGCATTAGGAAAGACATGTTTCACTGCCTTTAAAGAGGCTTTTTCAAAATCAACTGTTACATGCTCAGGAGTATTTACTAACACGTTTCTTGATTTTGTTGTAAACAGTAATGTAGGCAGCCTCTGTTTTGTTTGGCATAAGGACAAAAACTCGAGGAATTTTAACATTTTCGATCTGAACGTGAACTGTGAGAAATTGGTAATAAATTTCAGGAGAAATCTTTAATGTACCATCGACTCCCCAATTTTTGTATTGCTTAAGATCCTTCAGCCCTTCATTCGAAACAATGGTCAATATTCCATTAATTATGCTCGAGCCACATTGAAGAAATCGGGCTCCTGAAGATTTTGAAATTGCAATGGAATATCATAGCCGCATCTACTAGATAGAGCAGGTGGGGAAATTGCACTCTCTTGTCTCCAATTCCTGATATTTCGACTCACATGACGTAGATTTGGCAACTGAGAAAGTACACATTCGTCAAGACTGGTGGCAAATTCAGACTTAAGCAAGGAGCGACTTGATTGGTGAGAAGTCATTTCAGCTTTTAAATCTCTTTGAGCTTGTTTAGCTTCAACTTCATCTTTGCTTGATGAGTGTGTATGGTTATTTACATTCTTTAAAATTTCAAAATTACAGTTTTGTGTGTTCGTGTGTACTCTAGCTCTGCAACCTTTAGATTTTCATTCCTTGTACTCCCAGTTTTATTCTTGCCATTCAGATGGTACATTTACTGCAAATCATCGATAAAAATGTCTTTTCCTCCTCACTTTTTATCACAGACACCATAATGGGCTAAAAAGATATGAAAACAGCAAATTCAAAAGAAGCTTTATGAATACTGACTGTTGATGGAGTTGATACTGTAAGACTTTCTTCTTTTGGAAAATCTGCAAGACTTGTTTGCTAATTTGCAAGATGACAGTTTAAAAGTAAACGGGCGATTTTCTGCCTGGCAGTTTTCTCCTTGTAGTTCATAGCTTAAAAGACATGCTTGCTAATATGTAAGATGGTAGTTCAAAAGTAAATGGGCAATTTAGAGTAATATTTTTTTTATGTGTGTCAACATTTCCAAGTAAAGTTTTTCAATAAATTTAAGTAAAGTTTTCATTGTATGATCTTTAATTCAAATTATTGTTTATATAAATTGTATATAAGTAGTAAATGGATACTTTTAAATAAATTTCATGAAGTTTTGATAGTAATGGTTTTCCTTTCAATCCTTTTTTTTTTCTTTATAAATTGTACTTATTAAATGGCAATTTTCCGCCTGGCAGTTTTCTCCGTGGCAATTATCCCACAATGGCAATTTTCCCATAATGGCAATTTACCCACGGGCAATTTTCCGACGGGAAATTTTCCCAGTGGCAATTTTCCTGTCACGATAATATAAATATTCATACATAAACAAATAACCTGACCATGTCAATTAGCTCCAACAACATTAAAATTTATCACATGCTCATACAACATCCGACCTGGAAAAGGACAATGCTGGAAAATTTGCCTCTAATTTTAGTGTTACGATTAACCGATTAAAAACAGTAACAATTATCCTTGATCATAATTAAACACATGAAAAATACGCAAACCATTATTTTAATGATCCCACCGTTAATTCTGTCAAAATTCGGGCGATATATTTATTCCCGTGGATGAAGTAGAATTCATTTGAAAGTATAAAGTACGCCAACATCAATATCTTCACACAAAATATCTTTAGTGTGGCAGTCGCAAATGATTGTAACAATGCTTCAGTGGTGTACTGTATAACATTCGATGAGTTTATTTGGTATTAAATATGACAGTATAAGTAGAGCAAATGTCCGGGGAGACATTCTGTATATGCTCATACGCAACTAAATACATCTGTACTACAAAGCGAGAGGAAAAGTAAAAGAGAAATAGAATAAATAAATAATCAAATGAGGCCCCAGAGTAAGATACAGGATGTAGCCGCGGGAATTTTGTGTACTACAATTAGCGCGTGGTTCATAATAAATTTCAAGGTAGTTTTATTGCGACTATAAATAAAGGAACTGTAGATAAGTTAATGCCAGATTTTATGAAGCAAAAAGAAAAAAATCTGTACCCAAGGTCTGTAGAGATTGTCCTTCTTATTGCTCTGCTTGAGCTACTTATTTAGTCCATGATTTCCTGGAGCGAAGGCGTCTGTATATGGTCCTTAAAAACCTACAATTAGTATCGATATCGAAAGATAACTAAAATGGTAAATGAGGTCATTACAAAAATTAATGAGTTACTTATTAATAAGTTAAGGAAACGAGTTAAGAAACTCTTATATTCGTATTTCTAATACCTAGCTTTGTTTCTCTGCCGAACAAGAATCAAAAAGCTCTAAGTAACCAAGACAAAAAGACGGATGGCATAATTTCTTGAGAACTATAGGGTGTGGTCGTATAAAATGATGGAAGCGCTTTGCCACTGATCTAAAAGATAAAAATAGCACCTGAAATAGACAGTCGCCATTCCGTTTTGTGCAGATTTCCTCATTAAATAACCAATTAAACTGGCGATAACCATAAAATGAAATCAAGAATATTTAAAAGGGCACTAATTGGAAATTGATTTATCGGGGGATTTGCTATGCAACGAACGGAAAGGTGCAGAAAAAAAATGACCGTTGAATGGATGTTTCAGTATCTGACAGAAATGGTGATCTGCAAATTGCCATACTTTATACTTAACTGAACAGCAAACGTCAATTTATTTTAAAAATTATCCGGTCTATATGTATACCATGTAACTTAACATTTTCTCCGCACGCAAGTCCGTACATTCTTCAGACGACAAATATTCAACGCTTATCACATGAGAACAGAAAATATTTTGATGCTGATAGATGTTCTCACATATGAAAAAGGAAAAACCGAAATGTCATTCCCCCATGGCAGTCTGCTCGACGAAAGAAACCGGAAACATTGCAGAGCAAGAAAATCTGACCCAACAATACCGGTCAAGGAGACTGAAAGTTGGAAGACGCGCATTGTGGAAGGAATTTGAGATATGATATTGCTATTTCAGCTTCATCGGGGTTTGATAAAGGGAATTCCGATATTCGTCATACAATGGAACAGCTACAAATCTTTTATCGCTTCTTTCAGCTCTCTTAAGGTAGAGTCCTTGAGGCTTTGACTAAAAGGTTTTCATTTATATGCATAAAATGTTCAGTTGCGTTAAAGATACATTATTGAGAGACAAAGTTCTCTGAATAAGAGAAGAGTTTTGTGAATTAATAAACATTTTTGGGTGATGTGTACACTTTGTATAAAGAAGATAAGTTGACGGTAGGAAAAACCCTTGTTATAAAAGACAATAACATACTAAAGTTCATTACAAAAAACGACATGTTCAAGTAACATTGCCTGAAAATATCAAAACTCGTGAATGTTCTGGCTGCTCACTAATTGATATGTTAATTTTAAATATGCCAAATTAATTTAGAGCTCATTCTCAGGTAGTCCTTGACACCACTGAGGTATTCTTTTGAAATATGATAAATCAAAATTTACTTCTGGTAACTAAGTAATCATTCTTAACTTTGTTTTCTTTACTCGAGGTACTCTTTCTTTAATCTTAAACAAATTACTCATAAGTCTCGGCATAGGTTGAATTGACTTGAAAGGTTTGAAAGGCGTAACAGGAGGAAAACCTCGCAGTTGCACTATGAATCAGTTGTTAGGAGAGGGTGGAAAGTCAGATGGAACGAAATGGGTTGCAGCTAGGGACCGAAGGCACATTGTAAAGAACTTTAAGTAATGCCTACAGTGCACCGCATGAGGTGCACTGATGGCACTACCCCCCTACGGGAAGAACAGAAGCTGCTATTAACAATATTTTTCCATAAAAATGCTTCTACGTTTAGAACAAAATTATTTTATATTATTTTTAGGAATTTTTTTAGCCTTTAGTCGAGACGATGTCTTTGAAATACTATTTGTTTGAAAGATTTTTTATCAGTTACTAACCTAATCCCTTTCTTAGCAAATATGGATTAATTTGAAAGCCAGGGACAAATTATGATTGCAGAACTAACACGAACGGTTAAATAGATTACGCATCCAAGCTGAAATCATAACAGAATTTTACTTTAGGTGAGTAAGTTTTTATAAGATTAGTAGTGATTCCTATGCCAGAAGTCATAACAAATTCAAGCATCAGGATGTACCGAATAAAATAATCAACCCTATTTTATTCTAGGATTTAAGCCTGCAGTACATGGCCATCATAGTAATGTGTATAACAAAGGTATTATAAGAAACGACGCAAAATGCCAAGGGATGATTATAAGGTCACGAGAAATAAAGATTTTGGAAGGGGAAAAAAAAGACACTTTATTTGAATGACCAGAGTGTTTGGTTCTTGATATTTACAGTTTATCTCAGTGTCTACAGTAACTGGAAGAGAGTAAAACAAAATAGTCAAAATACAACTATCAATTTTTGTAACTCTTTCTCGAAGCAGAACGATTTTTGTAACTCTTTCTCGGAGTAGAGACTACAGGTTTAGAGAATACGTGTGGACCTTCCATATACTGCAACATTTTTGCCTATGCAATAAACTTTTTCAGTGTGTTTTTATAACCCTTGTGCCATTTTTTGTGTTGTAATGCAAAGTGATGACAATCATCATTACTACAACGATTAAATTCTATTGATCGCTTCTTCTCTAGACACAAAAAGGCTCAGAGAGTTTATGAAGGTTTACAACAGCAATACATAACCTAGAATGGTTATCTGCATGTGAGTTTTAATGAACGGTGTATAGGGCTGTTTGTAAACAGTGGTTCTCATGGAAACAGCCAATAAAAATTCCAGGTACGCTTGTTTTTAGCAGTATACATCCCATCTCAACTATTATGTGTTGCTGTTTGGAAACAGACAGAACTCGTGAATTTTGAGCCTATTTTTCTCCTTCACTATTTTTTCTGTCGACTTCAGAGGCTTATTGGCAGTATTTAGCAACATAATTAGGAGAATTTATGAGTCAAAATGTTAATTGGTTTTTTCCATGTTCTGCAGAAAAATTATTTCATAGCTTAGTTTGCCAGAAACAAAGAAATGCTAAAGAATGTCATCACTATAACTTTAACTCATGTAAAAGTCAGACAAATACAAAAAAGGCAAGAAATCTGTTATTTACTGCAATTTCTTTGCATCAGAAATATTTTTGGCATTAGAATGAGGCTCATCGGGTTTCTAGTTCCTCACTAATTTTTTTTAAAGAAGTTAATCTCATTGTAAGGAACCTGAAATAAAACCATTTTGTAGTTTTACCTTTGAGGCACTTTTTAATATATAAGTTTAGATAACTGATCACAGCAAGAGAAACTGTGTTACATTACAAAATCACTATAGAGAATCAAAATTGTTGCAACGATTAAATTCTTTTTACAGTTTCATCTCAAAAACCAAAAACATATATATATACACAAAAGCACGAAAATGGTGAGACAGAAGTGGCCCTTACCTTTATATAGGTTTCCAATAGCAACATATAATATTGGAAGGTTTTCTAAAATGTCCTTCATTTTTATGAACGGAACCTAAGACTGTTCATTATAGAGTATGGACACATACGCGAAGATTTGCATATATATACATGAGATATGTACAATTTTCCAGCTGTGTTCTTCTTCGTGTATTGATTTGTTAAGTGTGTTGCAAAATACTGTTAATTAGCTCCAACAGTCAAACATAAAAAAATAGTAAACAAAACAAAAACATAAAAAAAGACCAATATTCAGGGGATTCACTTTCTTCCAAACAGCAGCGCAGAAAGTGTGAGAAAATATATAAACTGCGTTTCGACTAGCCAACGGAAATTAAGCTAACTGTAATTCAGATCGGTTGTTTCAAAGTTGTAATAATGGTAACCAGTATGTAAACAGCGTTGGATTTATCTTGAGAAAAATATTTTTTCATTAAAAGAGAACATAGAATAAATTTCTCTTCTATGCATAAACGAGGAATTCATATAAGTATTTATTTATTTATATTATTGAAAGATTAAAAGCCCTTTTTTATCATCACCATTAAAATATTTCTTCAAAAGGTTACTTTTAATGTTTTGCAAATATTGCTAAAAGTCGTCTGCTGTTCATATACTTGACCTCAAGTTAGGGGATGAATAGTATCTCTCTTGTAAACAAAGTTCCCTTTTATTCACTTAATATTCATACGAACTCATTATTAAAAGTAATGTCATAGTTGGCTTAACTTCACGTTCCGATTGTGATCAACACGTCTTCTAATTGTCTGCCTCATATCATTTACTGCTGTTGTGATTATGGCAACTTCTTAATGCTAGAAGAATTGTTCTTGCAAGATGGAACTGAAAGTGACAAGCCCTTGTCAGTTTCTCTGAAGGCAGAAATGTACAAACATCTGGATACACAGCAGAACTCTTTCAAAGTTTACTTACCTCTGCTCAGGTGACCTTAAAGTTGAAACGTGGACTCAAAATTCTTTCCTTGCCGACTTAGACCATCAGCACTGAAGACCTTGCCAAAATGATCTGAAGACAAGGGAAATTATAAGAAAAAAAAGATTCAATACATTCTTGGAGAATTCTGGCGTTCTTTGACCCAAGCTCACTCTCGTTTGTCAAGGCGAGCCGTGGGTGTTCATACTACATACCTCTGGGAGTCAGGGTTCTCAGAACTCGTTACTAAAATATCGTAACAGAGAAATCGGCTGGATGTCCGTGTTGTCTTGTCAAACACCACTCTACGATTTCATCGTCTTATTCGAGACAAGGAACAACAACCTTCACTTTGAAATGAAATCTTGGAACAGTTTCAGTTCCCTTTTTGTTTAATTTAAAAAGGAAGGATTTATTTTATTTAGTTATGGAACGGGCATTAATTTTCGCATGAATATGAGTGAGAAACGTGATGCTTTGTAAAGACTGTTTGATAGTTTATGCATGAAGAATACAAATAAAATAAAAATATGTTCCTGTTTATGTGATTATACGCATTTTTCTAGGAAAGGTGTCAGTAGCTTTCACCAGATTCTCAAAATATGATAAGAACCATTGCTATAGACGCTCGTTCCTCGTCACTGAGTACAGGCATTTTTATTAGACTTGTATATCCTAGTATTCACTGGCTGAGTTCACAAGTCTTGAGCTAACTATTATAAGAGTAACATAATACAGAAGGAAAGAGTAAATCCCAAGATGAAAGGCGCTTACAGGAAATGAGCGAAACCCAATATGGAAACCGAGATAAATTTATCATCAACATCGCTATAACATAGGACGAAAAATCTTGGAGGTCATACGTTATATCAAGGCAAACTTAAGAAAGATAATTCAGCTTGAAAAGGCTAAAGACTAAAGGTTATTTACAGGGATCATTCAAGTTAGGATTCTAATCGATTAATGATAAAGATGTAAAGAATAATTTCAGTTGTAATCTTTTAATTACTCTTAGCAGTGTTGGAAAATGCTGCGCGAAGTATACTTGCTCTGATAGAAATTTTATCTCGCTTATCGTTGTTTGTGTTAAAAGGGTATTGACGCCCTAGAAGCTGTTTTCGTTTTTTTATGCAATAACACTAAGAAGGGTAAATCAGCTCTCAGATGAACAACATAAAAAAAAAAACAATAATATTACTGTTCTTGGCATAAGCGATAAAAACTTTTCCCTCAAAATAACTAGGGTAGTAAGTTTACAAAGAAGAAAAAAGGCTAGGATCCTAAATTTTACAGTTGGCAAGATAAAAAAAAAAAAGAATTTTGGAATTATTCTCCACGAATTATCTATGGAATCGAACTTACAACTAAATTCAGGCGAGAACAGGGATCTCATCCTCAAACTTTCACAAAAAATGTAGCACAAAGAATAATGCCATACACTGCTTCCGGTATGGCAGAAAAAAAAAAAAAAAAAATAGGTCTTGGTGCGAAGCGTTTTTCGACTGAACCCTCTATACTGCACAGGCGGTAATTATAGCAGAATTTTCTTCTCTACTTCCCCAAGGGACACGCAGCTTCGTCGAAAAGGTGCCAATTCAGTTCCACTATTCACTTCCTGACGAAAGGACTTTGCTGGACGAAATTGCCAAAGAAAACGTACAAAACGGGATAACTACTGTATGCGTTTATTTACGTTCGGTCGAGGCTTGAACTCTGAGATTGCTGCACGTGTTTGCGTCTGTTGAAGAAACAGTGGCAGTGCAGTAGACAACTGAAGCGGAAGTGTCCTCTACCGAAAAATTGCTGAGGTATCGAGTCTTGCCGAACGCCAAAAAATCCTTCGTATTCAAGAAACCTCTATATACAAATGTAGACCTGGAGCTGACGGCAGCATTTCCAAAGACAGTTGTAACTGAAGCAGGTGCGTTTATAATTACAGTATTTATGTATACAGCGGACTGAGTTACAATGTTATGGGACAGTTTTGTCCATACTAGCTTTGACCATGTGAACTGGTTGATGGTTCTACTAAAGCTTGCTTGATGAAGCGCTTACTGTACTTAGTATCGTATAACAGATCTTGTGAGTAGCTGAAGGATACGTGCTAATGGAAAGGCTTCTTGCTGCGTGAAACTTCGCTGTAAGAGTGACTTAACGAAAAAGCCTGCGTTCCTTGTCAGTAAGAAATATATTAACGCGTCATGAGGCAGGTCAGCCACCAATGCACGATGTTTCTGGAGAGCCGCTACAGGAAAAGCAGTCCAAGAAACTAATATTAATCACCTAGAGGCAGGCCGACCAATCAGCGCTTTTGTTCATGATACTTAAGGGCCAACCAGAGCTCTGGGTGTACAGTATTCAGTGAGCATGAGTGATTGTTCAGTAACTCGATAACTTTATCGCGATTATCGTCGGTATTATTAATTATCGAGCAATAATATTATGACTATAATTAGTTTAGATCAACGCAGAGTCAATAGAAGTGTTCGATGTGGCCGGGTCGTCAGGGATAGTGAGTAAACAAGGAAAATAGCTCTGCTGGTAGGTGGCTTCTTTAGTAAAAGTAAAGCTAATTTGGATGGTGTCTTGTGCTCTCAGAAGGTGGTGAGTGTGATGATAATGAGCCTTTTTCGGTAACAGATATTGGTGCTACTGTTGTCCTTGAGCAAGGCATTGTCTTAATAGGTGAGGGTATGGAGGAAAAGGGAAGGGGGAAAATTAAAAAGGGAATAAATTGCATTATTATTATTATTATTATTAATTATTATTATTAATTATTATTATTATTATTATTATAGTGCATTATATTAATGCAGAATGTGACTGATTCACCCCAATGCCGTGCGGTAAGTGTGAACCCCTACCACTTTTGAAGCCAGTGTAAGTACCGCCAACCAGCTGTGGTTCCCAACTTTTGGAACTTTCTATTGAGGAGGCTGAACAACCAGTACAACTAAAAAAAAAAAAAAAAAGGGGGAAGAAGAATAGTCAGTAGACCAGAAATATGAGCTGCTAATGTTGCCAACAGTCAAAAGGATCTTGGCCTGTCTTATCAAAGTTGAAAGGCCGGTATCAAGAAAACAGTTCCACCAAGAACGAGTGTTTTCCCACACTGGGGGATGAGGCGATTAATGTAATCATCAAGGCATAGTGGTAAGTGGGGGCTATAATATGTAGATATCATACCTCTAAGGCAGAAGAGAGCAACAAGTGGAGATTGAGCATGACTGTCACCGTCATGAGAAAGGAAATAACATTTTGCAAAGCTGTCCTCCTCTCTATTTATGCAATGACTACTGTGAGGACCCCAAGTTGCTGTGGAAAAGTTGTGTGAGGGAGGTACAAAAATAATGGACCTGAGTGGCACAAATCCAAACATTAGGAAAATAGCAGGTTGTCAAATGAACACACAGCTTCTACCAGTTTTTTCCCAAACATTTCACCCGCGAACATATCCCGAAATGGGAATTTTTGGAGTTTTACGAAAACACCTTTGATTGGATGGATGATAGCCAGCCTGATATCGCCTTGACGAAGTTGGGATATGGCAACAAGTTTTTTGTCATCATTATGATGTCGGTTTTCACGTTGTGATGGATGCCTGCGACACCAGTGAGCGACTCACAAAGAGTCTTGTTGATGGGGGGCGAGCTGGAACAGACGTCTCTCAACTTGCATAAGATCAAAAGGCGCAGAGTGAAAAAAATATATATCTGTGGCTTCCAGTGCCATGAGGACTGCCAAACTCTCTAACGAGGCCTGGCGTAGTATTTTCAACAATGCCGGCTCCCCCCCTCCCCCCACTAGCCCATTCCCTTGTGGATGTCCCCTGCCTGTCTGCGGAGCAACGCAGTTGACTCCTCTACAGAAATAATGAACAAGACAAGAGCTTCCCAGATGTGGTGAGTAAAACTATTTTTTGCCATTACCAATCTTTATTCATGCCTTGTCATCCATTAATGATTATTTATTCTTTAATCAACATTATCTTTATCACTAATAATTAGTAATCATTAGTCATAAGTTTGTAATATTATGAACATACTTCACGTTTATTATAAATGTTAATAATTACTATGCATTTCAGGGACCGCGAGTCATCGTTGTTCTCAAATATCTTTCAAACTGATTATTTGATCGAAATGGTACATTGACAGTGTACAAGACACCTCCCGCTAATTTTTGGTAATATAATGCATCGTCAAATGGTTTTAGTTAAGGCGTTTACTCTTGACTTACATGGTGTTGCCAAGCATCGCCAAACTATGGTTTCGAAAGTCCTTTGTCCCCATCCCGTCCCTCCCTCTCCCTTCCCCTCCTCATTCCTCTCTCAACCCACTTTCCTGGCCTCCCCATTTCCGGCCCCCTTTTCCTGTCTATCGGGGATAACGGACGTTCGATTGCGTAGTTTTAGCCTGCTGACTCATGCGACTTTGCCTTTAAAAGTCAAGAGTAAACGCCTTAACTAACACAATTTGACAATGCACGATATTACCAAAAATTAGCGGAAGGTGTCTTGTACACTGTGTCAAAGTACCATTTCGATCCAATAATTAGTTTGAAAGATATTTGAGAAAAACGATGACTCGAGGTCCCTGAAACTGATAGTAACTGGGTGTGACAATGGTAATGTTTTTAGAAGTTTTTGAAGATTTTTGTAAACTGCTGCATTAATTACCGTACTCTTCGTCGTAAATGTTGATTTCACAGGTATGTTAGCATTATTATTAATATTCTCCATGTTTATTAATGATTCTCAACTGTGTGTGAAGATATTAATTTTATTAATTTGTTAATGTACTTTACATTAATCACTATCATCTTCACAATTATTCATTATTCACAGGCTTCTCTGTATTAATGTCGAGGTACACCATGTTTTTTTATGTTTTTTAATTGTATAACAATATTATTTTTTTGGAATGTACTTTATCTCACCATTATCGTCATCATAAATCATTGTTCTTAGGTTTGTTAGGATTATTAACATACTCTATGACATGTTCATGAATGCTTATTGCTGTTTATTAATATTGTGGCAATATATTTTCGAAGACTGAGTAATATTTGGAAAAAGGCATAAAATGTTTTGGGGTAGGACGTTTGGAGGGATTTGTTTTTTTATTACCATTATGACATATGTTCATGAATGCTTACTGCTGTTTATTAATAATTTGACAATATATTTTCGAAAACATTGAGTAATATTTGGAAAAAGACAAAAAATGTTTTGGGGTGGGACGTTTGGAGGGATTTGTTTTATCATTACCATACAACGTTTTAAAATATATATGGGTGACAATAAAAACAATATCTTTGGGAGTTTATATAGAAGAAAAGTTAAATAAAACGCAATTTAGTGCATAAATTAGACAACTGTTACAAAAAAATAAAAAAATGACATACAATCAACACGTTATATACTATTTTGTTGAATTGTTACATAGGCACAAATTACAGAAAATTGGCTTCGTTTTAAAACAGATGTAATGCCTTAAAATTACACAACGATGTCACGATTTAAAAACGTTGATTTGCAAATGCTATTTACTCAGGGTTTACAAGATGCCGGATAGGAAGTATATGTGACAGATTCAGTTGTTAAGGATAGCAATTTTCTCATGTGACAGATTCAGTTGCTAAGGATAGCAAGCTTCTCATGTGACAGATTCAATAGTTAAGGATAGCAAGTTTCTCATGTGACAGATTCAATTGTTAAGGATAGAAAGTTTCTCATGTGACAGATTCAGTTGTTAAGGATAGCATGTTTCTCATGTGACAGATTCTGAATCTGTCACATGAGAAACATGCTATAAATAACAACTGAATCTGTCACATGAGAAACTTGCTATCCTTAACAATTATTGTTAAGGATAGCAAGTTTCTTATGCGATAGATTCAATTGTTAAAGATAGCAAGTTTTTCATGTGACAGATTCAATTGTTAAGCACAGCAAGTTTCTCATGTGACAGATTCAGTTGTTAAGGATAGCATGTTTTGCATGTAACAGATTCAGTTGTTAAGGATAGCAAGTTTCTCATGTGACAGATTCAATTGTTAAGGATATCAAGTGTCTCATGAGACAGATTCAATTGTTAAGGATAGTGAGTTTCTCATTTGACAGATTCAGTGGTTAAGGATAGCAGGTTTCTTATGTGACAGATTCAGTTGTTAAGGATACTAAGTTCCTCATGTGACAGAATCACTTGTAAAGGATAGCAAGTTTCACAGGTGACAGATTCAGTTGTTAAGGATAGCAAGTGTCTCATGTGACAGATTCAGTTGTAAAGGATAGCAAGTTTCCCATGAGACAGATTAAATTGTTAAGGATAGCAAGTTTCTTCAGATTCAGTTGTTAAGGATAAAAATTTAGTTGTTAAGGATGCTTCTCATATGAAGATTTTCTTAATGATGAGTTTCTCAGATTTATTTGTTTAAGATAGCAAGTTTCTCATGTGACAGATTCAGTTGATTGCAAAGATTCAGATAAAGGATCAAGTTTCACATGTGGCGGATTCAGTTGTTAAGGATAGCAAGTGTCTCATGTGACGAATTCAGTTGTTAAGGATGCAGTTTCTCATGTTTCAGATTCAGTTGTTTAGGATAAGTTTCTCATGTGACAGATTAATTTGTTAAGGATAGCAAGTTTCCCATGTGACAGATTCAGTTGTTAAGGATAGCAAGTTTTTCATGAGACATATTCAGTTGTTAAGGATAGCAAGTTTCCCATGTGACAGATTCAGTTGTTAAGGATGACAGTTTTCAGTTCAGTTTAGTTGTTAAGGATAGCAAGTTCTCATGTGACAGATTCAGATAAGTTTATTCTGATTCAATGTTAAGGATAGCTAGTTTCTCATGTGACAGATTCAGTTGTTAATGATTGCAAGTTTCTCATGTGACAGATTCAGATGTAAAGGATAGCAAGTTTCACATGTGGCGGATTCAGTTGTTAAGGATAGCAAGTGTCTCATGTGACGAATTCAGTTGTTAAGGATGCGAAGTTTCTCATGTGACAGATTCAGTTGTTTAGGATAACAAGTTTCTCATGTGACAGATTCATTTGTTAAGGATAGCAAGTTTCCCATGTGACAGATTCAGCTGTTAAGGATAGCAAGTTTTTTCATGAGATTCATAGTTTTTAGATTGTTATGGACTGCAAGTTTCTCATGTGACATTTTCAGATTCTTATGTGATAGATTCAGTTGTTAAGGATAGCAAGTTTCTCATGTGACAGATTCAGTTGTTAAGGATAGCAAGTTTCTCATGTGACAGATTCAGTTGTTAAGAATAGCAAGTTTCTCATAACTGATTCAATGTTAAGGATAGCAAGTTTCTCATGAGACATATTTGGTTGTTGACAGAAGTTTCAGTTGTTTAAGGATACAAAGTTTCAGATTCAGTTTTGACAGATTCAGATTCAATTGTTAAGGATAACTGATTCAATGTTAAGGATAGCAAGTTTCTCATGTGACAGAATCAGTTGTTAAGGATACAAAGTTTCTCATTTGACAGATTCAGTTGTTAAGGATAGCATGTTTCTTATGTGATAGATTCAGTTGTTAAGGATAGCAAGTTTCTCATATGACAGATTCAGTTGTTAAGGATAGCAAGTTTTTCATGTTACAGATTCAGTTATTAAGGATAGCAAGTTTTTCATGTGACATATTCAGTTGTTAAGGATAGCAAGTTTCTCATGTGACAGAATCAGTTGTTAAGGATAGCAAGTTTCTCATTTGACAGATTCAGTTGTTAAGGATAGCAAGTTTCCCAATTGACAGATTCAGTTATTAAGGGCAGCAAGTTTCTCATGTGACATTTTCAGTTGTTAAGGATAGCAAGTGTCTCATGTGATAGATTCAGTTGTTAAGGATAGCAAGTTTCTCATATGACAGATTCAGTTGTTAAGGATAGCACGTTTCTCATGTGACAGATTCATTTGTTAAGGATAGCAAGTGTCTCATGTGATAGATTCAGTTGTTAAGGATAGCAGGTTTCTCATATGACAGGTTCAGTTATTAAGGATAGCTAGTTTCTCATTTGACAGATTCAGTTGTTAAGGATAGCAAGTTTCCCAATTGACAGATTCAGTTATTAAGGACAGCAAGTTTCTCATGTGACATTTTCAGTTGTTAAGGATCGCAAGTGTCTCATGTGATAGATTCAGTTGTTAAGGATAGCAAGTTTCTCATATGACAGATTCAGTTGTTAAGGATAGCACGTTTCTCATGTGACAGATTCATTTGTTAAGGATAGCAAATGTCTGATGTGATAGATTCAGTTGTTAAGGATAGCAAGTTTCTCATATGACAGATTCAGCTGTTAAGGATAGCAAGTTTCTCATAGGACAGATTCATTTGTTAAGGAAAGAAAGTTTCTCATGTGACAAATTCAGTTGTTAAGGATAGCAAGTTTCTCATTTGACAAATTCATTTGTTTAGGATAGCAAGGTCCTCATATGACAGTCTCATTTTTTAATGATAGCAAGTTTTCCATGTGACAGATTAAGTTGTTAAGGATAGCATGTTTCTCATGTGACAAATTCAGTTGTTAAGGATGGAAAATTTCTCATATGACAGATATCAGTTGTTTGAGAATAGGAAGTTTCTCATATTCCAGATTCAGTTGTTAAGGACAGCAAGTTTCTCATATGACAGATTTAGTTGTTTAGAATAGCAAGGTCCTCATATGACAGTCTCATTTTTTAATGATTGCAAGTTTTTTGTGACAGATTCAGTTGTTAAGGATAGCATGTTTCTCATGTGACATATTCAGTTTTTAAGGATAGCAAGTTTCTCATGTGACAGATTCGGTTGTTAAGGATAGCAAGTTTGTAATGTGACAGATTCAGTTGTTAAAGATAGCAAGATTTTCATGTGAAAGATTCATTTGTTAAGGATAGCAAGTTTCTCATGTGACAGATTCAACTGTTAAGGATAGCAAGTTTCTCATGTGACAGATTCATTTGTGAAGGATAGAATGTTTCTTATGTGACAGATTCAGTTATTAAGGATAGCAAGTTTCTCATGTGACAGATTCATTCGTTAAGGATAGCAAATTTCTCATGTGACAGTTTCAGTTGTTAAGGAGAGCATGTTTCTCATGTGACAGCTTCATTAGTTAAGGATAGCATGTTTCTCATGTTACAGATTCACTTGTTAAGGATAGCAAGTTTCTTATGTGATAGATTCAGTTGTTAAGGAAATCATGTTTCTCATGTGACAGATTCAGTTGTTAAGGATAGCAAGTTTCTCATGTGGCAGGTTCAGTGGTTAAGGATGGCTAGTTTCTCATGTGACAGATTAAGTTTTTAAGAATAACAAGTTTCTCATGTGACAGATTCTGTTGTTGTGGATAGCAAGTTTTTCATGTGACAGATTCAGTTGTTAAGGATAGCAAGAGTCTCATGGGACAGATTCATTTGTTAAGGATAGCATCTTTCTCATCTGACAGTTTCAGTTGTTAAGGATAGCATGTTTCTATGTGGCAGATTCATTTGTTAAGGATAGCATGTTTTTCATGTGACAGATTCAGTTGTTAAGGATAGCATGTTTCTCATGTGACAGATTCAGTTTTTAAGAATAACAAGTTTCTCATGTGACATATTCTGTTGTTGTGGATAGGAAGTTTTTCATGTGACAGATTCAGTTGTTAAGGATAGCAAGAGTCTCATGAGACAGATTCATTTGTTAGGGATAGCGTGTTTCTCATGTGACAGATTCAGTTGTCAAGGATAGCAAGTTTCTCATGTGACAGATTCAGTTGTTAAGGACAGCAAGTTTCTCATGTGACAGTTTCAGTTGTTAAGAATAGCAAGTTTCTCATGTGATATATTCATTTTTTAAGGACAGCAAGTTTCTCATATGACAGATTCAGTTGTTAAGGACAGCAAGTTACTTATGCGACAGCTTCAGTTGTTAACCTAATAGACACAAAACAGTTGAGGAAAAAGCTCTATAACTGAGTAACATTCTGAATCAGTATTCGAAATAATATTTGTCAAAAATAAAAAGAAACAATTTCAATATTGAGCTTCGTTGGACCGCCTGCAGTAATTGAAATTTATAACTAACTTAAGGATTTTTTTTTTTTTTTTGTCCCTTTATATGAATACATAATGCTCCTTAAAGTGTCTTAAAGTACTGTAGATTCTCATTCAAAAGTGCATCAGTACACAAAGATAATTTTCTGTACAGTATAAAGAGTGCGTTGGATTCACCAGCCTAAATCGGCGGACTTTTGATTAAATTCTACATGAACTATTTTAATGTTAGGTCGAGCTTTAGATAAGGTATTTGGTCAGTACAGCATCATGACGCTTCCAAAACATTCGTTTTATTTCTGAGATAGAATTACTCACAAACGCTATGGACTTTATTTGAAAAGTCTCATACTGTATAAGGAAGAGCGATGGTATAAAGGAAAATAATAAAAAAAAGGATTAAAACTTTAAGGCTTTGTTAGAAAGATTATATGCGATAATCTCACAAAACTCGCAAATGTGACTGGAATTATTATTAAAAACAACATCAATTTTGTAATTAAGGAGTACAGATAAAAAGCAAAAGATGCAGTAAATTAGTGGCTAGGATTTGACATAATTTAGATGTATTTTCAGCAGAACGTCATTACTCTTCTTGTATGAATAAAGAGAATGTTTTCATAAAGCCAGTGTATTTTAACGAGTTGTGCTGCGAAAGATGTGAATCTTCTTCAAAGAGATGGCACAGATTAAAAGTACTGGGACTTTATGTAAGTAACAATAACTAATGAGCAGTCTTCAGGAAAGATCTCTTCCCTTTGTCCGCTCTGTTCCCTCAGAAGCCTATTGAACTGGGGTAGAAAAGGTATGTTTGAGGCGTCAGACAAAGGGACTTTCATCTGCACTTTGATGTGCATGAATAGACGAAGATAGAATTGTATCCTTTTGCACATGAGTGTGCACACTTAATATGTACGCCATGCACACTCATAAAACATTAATATAAGCGCCTTGGTGTAAAAAAAAAATGTTTTATACAAGGTATGCTTAAGTACATAGTACAAGATCATGTATACCTCGAAATGTATGTACAGTCACTCACTTCACCAGATAATAAATCCAGATTCAGTTCCTCAGTGAGATGGAAAATTTTTGTGCATGTTCCGAAAAATATCCATAGTGCATATTTTGATCTGTGAATTAGAACATGGGAAATACTTCCTGAAATAAACAAATACTTGTTGAAAACATTTACTGAGGGCTAACTCAGTAAAGGGGAAAAGAGACACATATATATATATATATATATATATATATATATATATATATATATATATATATATATATATATATATATATATATATATATATATATATATATATATATAAATAGTATATATATATATATATATATATATATATATATATATATATATATATATATATATATATATATATTATTAGAATTACTAAAAGGACCTCATTCAAACTGGATGGTATTTAATGGAGTTTTTTTTATTCAGAAAAAGTTACAAGTTTTTCTTGGACAAACAGTCCACATTATCAAGTATCCGTTCTGTTTGTCCAAGAAAACTTGTAACTTTTTCTGAATAAAAACTCCATTAGATACCATCCAGTTTGAATGAGGTCCTTTTAGTAATTATACTAATGCACAGAACAATTGTGTATGTGATAAAGTTAATATATATATATATATATATATATATATATATATATATATATATATATATATATATATATATATATATATATATATATATATATATATATATATATATATATTTATATATATAAATAATATATATAATGTATATATACATATACATGAATATATATACTTTTATATATATATACATATATATATATATGTATGTATATATATATATATATATATATATATATATATATATATATATATATATATATATATAATATCAGTAACACCTCAACTTAGATTGCTTGATTGCTTCTGTAGTTATCAACTACAGTATTATGATAAATTTTCTTATGCGACCATTTTAGATGTGATACATCTTTGGATACGTGTTTAAAACTGAATGTTGGTTTAAAATAGGAAGCATTTGGAATTATTGTTAGGCTAGCTGTATAGAAAATATTCAGTGTCAGGCTCTCATATAATGTGTTTGTTACCTTACGGACCTCGTTCCTTATCAGAAATGGCATACTCCCAAAGTGTCTGTCAAGTTGAGGTCCTGCTGTGTATTTTATATATACTATATATATATATATATATATATATATATATATATATATATATATATATATATATATATATATATATATATATGTGTATATATATATAATATATATATATATATATATATATATATATATATATATATATATATATATATATATATTTATATTCAAATCCAGCCGATCACTGATGGCTCGGATTGCGCCACTGCAAAAATCCCGGCAGCCCGTCAACCTAGCGGTCCAAAAAAAACCCCGAGAGGTTCAGTAGGAGAATAGGTACCAGCCCTTGGGCTGGGAAGTTAAGCAGTTGCCCTAGCAACACATTGGCCACGTGTCATAGGCATTGGGACCTGTCCCCCACTGGCTGTCGGCCTAAGAAACAGATCAACTTCTGCCATATGAGCCTACAGAAGCTCAGGAGGACTTTATAACTTATATATATATATATATATATATATATATATATATATATATATATATATATATATATATATATAGCTACATCTTCCCAAGCATCCCAGCAACCAAACGCTTAATTTAAAGTTGAGAAATAAAAATAAAGTGCATTGCTTGGCACTGGCTGACAAGGAAGGGCGAAAGGAATATTGGCCCCTCCCTGAATCCGTTAACTGCACTCTGTGTATCTCCCCCACTTTCTCTCTTTGAACGTGTGACTCTTTGTTTTCAGAAACACGAGGCCAGGAGAAGATTAATTTCTGGTGAGAGGCAGAATAAACCATATTAAGAGATAGGTGTAGCTCCTGCAGGAACACCTGTTATGGGCTCACCACGAGGCGGGCTGCGATTCAAATGGTGTGCGCGCGCATAGGGGAACGGCACTAACCCCACCTACATGAGGAAACCAACGTAATTCCCTGACCCGAGGTCTTAAAATAAGCTGTAGGTCCCGTTGCTAAGTAACCAGTTGGTTCTTAGCCACATAAAATAAGTCTAATCCTTCGGGCCAGCCCTAGGAGAGCTGGTAATCAGCTCAGTGGTCTGGTAAAACTAAGGTATACTTAACTTAAAAGGGCCTGACCGAAGGAACGTAAAATCCTTGGTACTCTCAAGATCTAAAGACTATAGTCTTTAGATCTTGGGTACTCTCTGTGCACCGCCTTGTCCTATGCATATTTTACTGTGTCCTTATTGGCCTTTGATTTGTAAATCTCTCCGTTTACAGAGGGACCCTTGTGGAATTCTTCCCTGATTGCGCCTTGCCCTTCGTGAATCAGCATCGTCACATCGACGGATCTACCTTCAAGTGTTCATAGTTACAATTAATCTTTCAGGCCTTGCCGGCCTGTTTAATTCATTTCATCTTCTCATTGGTCATTCAGTGTAAATATACGTAATCTTAAACTTACCCTACATTGTTTGCTTACAATTGCCTTGTGAGTAGAGCCATCAGCTCAGTTATATTCCCCTTTTCTTTGTTTTTTTACGATTTCCTGAATCAACAGCAGTCAGATATTATACACATATTGAGGTAAGTAACGAAATAATTCATTAAGAGTCTATAACTGGCTCATGATAAGCATTTTTCCCAGGCTAAATCGTAAATAAATAAAAAAAATATATATATATATATATATATATATATATATATATATATATATATATATATATATATATATATATATATATATATATATATATATATATATATATATATATATATATATATATATATATATATATATATATATATATATATATATATATATATATATATATATATATATATATATATATATATATATATATATATATATATATATATATATATATATGTGTGTGTGTGTGTGTGTGTGTGTGTGAATTAGATGGTTATTATCCTACAAGCAATGTTGTCCAGATAGACATTTGTTACAGTACAAACTATGTGCCAATCTGTTCTGCATAAACAGTCTCTCTCTCTCTCTCTCTCTCTCTCTCTCTCTCTCTCTCTCTCTCTCTCTCTCTCTCTCTCTCTCTCTCTCAGTTATAGTGACATAACAAGATTCCGTCGCCTTTGCAAAATGATAAAAAAAAAGATAAAAATCACATAAATCAATGGCAGCCTGTATCTCGGAGACCATCGCACCTTTCACATTAACGTCATAGACTCCATGGTTAGCTAGATAAATTAGCACCATCACTATTGTGATCTCGAAATCGATAGGAACAGCCTTCGTGTCGGAGAGGTAACCCACGCCCATTCGAAGAGTTCCAAAGCATAATACGTCATGAATGCCCCGAAGGAACGGGTATGAAGTAAGGGGTTCGTGTAGTAATCCAACAGCCTTTGACGCGAAAAAGGACAGCATAGCTATGACAGCATCAAGAGATTGCTGAAGACATTAAGCTGCAATTTCGATGAGCCAAATTTCCATGAAACAAAACCAAAAACAAGAGTGGGGACTTTACATAGCTCCGGAAGAATGCTTTTATTTAAGTTTTAATAACGATTAAACGTCAGGTTTCCATCACTGTGTGTTAAGGATGACTTTGCACCTCCTGAGGTCTGGGATTTGATCATTCGTTGAAGTTAGCACAAAATTGAGTATTACTTTCTTTCACTGGTTATAAGTGAAGCTTAAATTATACTTTGCTATGGAATTAACAGTAAATTACTGACGTGCATAACACCCTTTTCATATAAATAGTCCATTCTATAAAGCAAAAACGAAAATAAAGCATTATAGATATCCAACAAAGTTTTAAATCAAAATGGCACCGTCTGTAGTTTATGATATTATCAGGTCTCAAGATCAGTATTACTAATAAACTAAAAGAAATTGTTTGCAAGAGAGATATGAAAGCAGAAAAGAGTCTAGTCTTTAATTTAATACGCTTAAATATATTTACGCAGTCAAACTATCTAGAAACAGTGAACAAGCAGAGCTATGAAAAGCGAAATTGTTGAAACACGTATCGCCCTTTCAGTTCCGTATTGAAACACGTCGCTTTCTAAATTTATATTGTGTATCTAGTACAGCTTTCATGGAATTGAACTGTGCATCAGTTCAGTTTCTGTTTTGACGTCTCTTCAGACTGGTATAGGCTACAACATTTCACTCACTTTCCAATTAGGCCAAGTAATAACTGGGATTAGAGCTTGTTTCGATCAGTGTATTCGAAGCTTGATCATAAATGAGAAACTTGCAAGGCGAGTAAAACTGATTTAAGCTTAGACTTTATCGTTTTTCATTTTACTGTTTCTTTTGATAGATACATAGTAAAAACAATGAGGCAACATAATTTTTATGCATTCATGGAAACGTCGTTGGAAGATTCTTGAGCAAACGTTGGTCGTAGTATGTCCCTAGCAAAAAAAGAAACGAGGTAAATAAATGTAGATAAATAAATACATGAATGAATTTAAAATAGAAAGAAAAATATGGATGTGTGCTATTTTTGGTGTAAACAGACCCAGTCTTTATCAAATTGTTATTATGAGTTTTGAGAGAAAAAGGGAGTGCAAGACCCACAAGGAATAGTCATCGAATTCACATATTTTCTTTCTAGCTTTTAATAAAACATCCCAACATAATACGAGAGTAATAATTTACATAAAACAAGAAATCATTTCTCGCCAATCCCATTTATAAAAAGTGTTAGGTAAGAAAAATTAGAAATTGCTCAAAGAAACGAAAGAAATGTATTAAAAGATGAAACGATAAACAATACAATTCCAACAGTACCGCTGCTGTCTGTCATTATCGTATAATCAAATGGTTATTGCCTTGTTATTCCTTGCAATTTATAGACCTAAAACTGTAAAACATGCATAAATTCTAAATGGCCCCAGTTTAATAGTTAAAACTTGCCGAATCGGCCAGACATCCGTGAAAATAGGATGTGAATGGTATTAAATAATTGCCGGTGGTTTTTTAGTGGGAAATCAGCACATCAGATCTGAAATACCGGTTCGAAATGTGTGTGAGTGTGTGTTTTTTTTTCTGTTATATTTTGGAGAATTCTTCTTTATCTATCCATCATTTTCAATCATTCTTATTCGGTTGTCTCTTGATATTGAGCAAATTGGTAAAACGTTTTTATTTTTCATCTTCCTTTGCTTTCACAGATATTCATTTCTATGAAGGACACAAGTAATGCGACATTTTCCGTTGTCGTACAGTCCCCATATCAAACCAAAAGCAAACAAATACACACACACACACACACACACACACACACACACACACACACACACACACACACACACACACACATATATATATATATATATAATATATGTGTGTTTATATATATGTATATATACTGTATGCATATATATGTATATATATATATATATATATATATATATATATATATATATATATATATATATATATATATATATATATATATATATATACAGTATATATGTGTATATATATATATATATATATATATATATATATATATATATATATATATATATATATATATATATATATATATATATATATATATATATATATATACGTATATTTCTACGAATGTCAAAGGGGTACTTATTTGATTCTGGGAGGCAATGGATGAACACAGGGAGTTCCTTATATTTAGTACACATCTGACTCAATATCAGGACAATTCGTAGACAAACAAGGGAAAATCTGTGGCTTAGGGCCTTCTTCATGTGAGGGAAAATTATGTAAACTCAAGGAATCTCTTAACTAATTTTGTCTACATAACAAAAACAAATCAGAAGAATGATGAATTACTGGGCAGGTAATAATAAAGGCCTGCTAAATAAATGAATACTACACAGAATAAATATTCTACGCCGATGATGTCTTCTCAACGAAACATCGCAGTTGGGGTAGAAGGGGAACAGCACATGGATAGAGCCGAGGGACTCCACAGTCGAGGCCTATCTGCAATATATGTATGACGGTTACTTAGACGCTCAAAGGGGACTGAGGGATGTCACAGATGGTGCCAAATAACTCAGTTCACCACTAAATGCATAATTACGTTAACACAGAGTGCTCCAACACAAATTACTGAAGGTGATCGCACAATGGACAATAAATGAAAAATCAGGCAGAGAAATAACAGGAATCGTGACTGACCAAGAAACCTTATTCCAGTACACTACCTTTGTCAAGATGATGGTGTCCTCGTTCGATAGGGCGCAGGCGATGGAGGAGGGAATTAAAAATGTCACTACAAAGTATACTGGTTCGAGCCTCAGGGTCGAACACGTGGAAGGTTCAAGGGACAGGCAAGGTTAAGGACACCTGTCCTTGGTGGCATTCTGAGGGAATCTCTCTCTCGATTTCGTTGCATCGTCTATAAATAACCTTTGGGGATTACGCATTGCGTCTAACATAGGTGATGCAAAGGTCAATCTTTGCCACGTTTTCTATATAGCCCCGCATGGCATCAGTTAACCCTCGTGGAGGGTTTTAGGAGAAGACAGGGTGTCAACTTTCTTTTTTTTTTTTTTTTTTTACCCCTCCCTTGCCCGTAGTCTGGCGCCGTCGAGGAAGGCATCTTCGAAGGTCA
>NC_089744.1:13360000-13377500 GCF_040412425.1 Macrobrachium rosenbergii
TATTTATGTATCTGTCTGTCTATCTATCTATCTATATCTATATCTGTATATATATATATATATATATATATATATATATATATATAGAGAGAGAGAGAGAGAGAGAGAGAGAGAGAGAGAGAGAGAGAGAGAGAGAGAGAGAGATGAGGACGTTTGAATTTCATACATGACGTCATTGGGGTGCTGAATTTCTATGGGTCGGTGGGTCTCATTCTCTTGCTGGCCGGCTGGGCGACATCATACTTCTTAGGACGTGCCCCAAGGGCGTGGGCAAGGGCATGATTCCTGTCCCTGACCTATAGTCTTGATCAGGACCCACTGGTCTTGATTTGCTACGTTGTCGGTAGTCGTGTCCAGGGTGTTTTGTCGCCCTCCGGATTCTCACGGATGTCCTGTGGTTTCCTTGAAGAAGGGAGGATGAAGTCCGTGTTTCTCTTTGTATTCGACGCAGGCCGTTGTTGATTTATGCTCAGCTTCTGGTGTTTGCAATCTCTGGAACCGGGTTTCTTTATGCATGATCTCTGTGCTTTCTGATAACTCTTTTAGTGTCGGCTTAGGTCGAGATCGTGTACGTAGTGTTGAAATATTGCCCCTTGGTTGCGGTGACCTTGCAATCGCTTACGTAGAGTGGTGTTGGTGCTACATATGTAGCAATTGCTGAGTGCTTGACATGTTCCTTCGGTACATTTAAATGTCTATACTACGTTGGTCAACTCCCACACCTCTCTACGGGGGGGTGGGGGGAGGCGTGCTATTTCGCACTACGAGTGCGCTTACTATGTTCGGGCGGCAGTAGACACATAAGGAAATCCTTTTGTCAGGATTCGTAGGTGTCGTAAAGTTCCTCATTGGATGGGTAGATATCGTACTCGCCTAGCACTCTCGTGGCCCGCGTTCGATTCACCGGCCGGCCAATGGAGAATTAGAGGAATTTATTTCTGGTGATAGAAATTCATTTCTCGCTATAATGTGGTTCGGATTTCACAATAAGCTGTAGGTCCCGTTGCTAGGTAACCAGTTGGTTCTTAGCCACGTAAAATAAGTCTAATCCTTCGGGGCAGCCGTAGGAGAGCTGTCAATCAGCTCAGTGGTCTGGTATACTTAGCTTTTTTCGTACCGCAGTCAGTTACTCTCTTCATGGCCTTGACCTCATCCTTGAACTGGCTGCGATATACGGTTTTGTAATGCAGTATTATGTTTCTCGGTGAGGTAGGCGTCGTCACTTGTGTGCTGGCATACACGCCCAACGGCCGTCTTATGTAACCTTCTATTAGATCGCTGTCGTATCCATGATTAGTAAGGAGCTGCCCAACACGCTCGAGCTCTGCGCGAGTCGCTTTCCAGGTGGAACAGTGCGTAACTGCACGTCTTACATACGCGGGGCTACCACAGAGCTTTGGCAAGTATCAGGGCACTCGCCACAGGCGTTAAGGCACCGTCCCATACTAGTTACCTTTTACTGCACGGTAGTATTGTACCTGTCTCCTTTCTTCTCCACGTTCACGTCCAAGAGGGGAAGTCGGCCTTCGACACCATATTCAGTAGTAAAGCACAAAGTCTACGAAAAGTCTCAGGGATAAACGAAGTCGTACAACTCTGCACTGAAGATACTTTCATCGCCATAAGGAACAACATTCCTGTTCAATCGAAAGCAATACTAAACCGATAAATCTCATTCCTTAAGGCCTATTGACTTTTGGGGATCGATTAGGTTGTCACTCAACCTAAACAAAGAAATAAAAACTTGTATGTCAGTTTAAAAAAAAAGGCAGTGTTAATTAAATCACATGAATTTACTGTAAATCGATAGGTTATGCTTATTTTCAGTGGTACAAATCTTTATCCCTAAGGTGGCTTAAAAGAATTGAATAAAATGGAAACGCTGTTATTCGTTGCCATGGTGATTAATCTAAAATGCGACCTCTTCAGCAGCTTAAGGCGATCACCGTTAAAATATTATAGTAAGAGTTAAAACTGATTCCCTCAGGCATAATCCACAAAAAAAGGAGTGTGCGAGTGAAAGAGAGAGAGATGAAAGGGAAAGGCATGGGAGATTTATACAAAGGTTTGGATTTTTCTTATTTTACAAAAGTCACAGTTAGTGTATTTAGTTCCAGTGCAATGTCGAAAGCAATTATTTAAACTAAAGAGCTTTGCGACTCTCTAAGTATTTAGACATTAACGTTTTGCTTTATTTTCTGCTGCAGTTATGATTCCAACGACTTTTCATGTAAATTATATATGTCTGGAATTGATGTGCCATTCGCGTGTTCCCGGATTTAGCTCTGGATAAGGGCACTAAAAGCACGTTCTCCAAGTGAGAAAAATAATTTCTGGTATTCTCCTTATTCTGTCATCATTTTGACTAAAATAAATAACATACGGGAGCACAATATCAGAGGGACATGCTTGATTATGAATCTCTCTCTCTCTCTCTCTCTCTCTCTCTCTCTCTCTCTCTCTCTCTCTCTCTTCGTAACTACGTGTTAGCGTGCTTTGCTCATAACTGAACAACCTGTTTTCAAACCTAGAACCGGACGAGGAGGAACAGATGGGTGCGTTCCATAAAAATCCAGGGTTCCTCTGTCAACTTAGGCAGTGAATTCAGTGGCTACTTGTTAGATGGTTGCAGAACGAGATAATTCTTAGCCAATTGAGGTGAAACCATTCATAGAATGTTCAGATATGTTATTTCTCCATCTAAGTTTCCGTGGACATACCAAATCGATCGTTCTGTCTCTGCCAATATCTTTGTGTTTCAATCTTCATCCCTCATATTATGACTGATTATATTCAGTTTTATCTTTTGACATTGTAATACTTTCTGATAAGTATTAACTGAACCTTACTTATGAGAAGGCAAAAGTAGAGCAGAGATGTTATAAGCATCTCATTTTATAATGGTCTCTCCATTTGCTTAAAGAACTTTTCCCTTAGTTTCTGCATAATACATATAACCTGGTAAATTTGAGTATTACTTCCATTGTGTTTGTGACAGATTTCAGTGAAAGGCTTCATTGCAACTGGTGATTCAGCATTAGCGCAAATGTAATTGTTCCTGTATAGCCTACAATCATTTCTCTTCCCATCATCCTGATTTATACAAAATTAATATAATGTTCGACCACTCGCTTTGCTTGTGTGGTACAAAAAGTGTTATATCTAGACAGAATTTTTACATGAAATTTTATGCATTGTGCGGGAAAGTGCAATTGCGAGAGTGAAGTATTGTATCTTTGCCATTCAAATTTGCATGCGTAGGCAAATGGGATATTTCGAGTCAGAATTAAATACATCTATATTGCCAAACTGTCCCTCATTAATAAATTGCAAGTAATGCGATGAAAAGTGATAGAAAGCTACATTCCATTTTGTTTTTCCCATTCTTCGTCTGTTATCTTTTTTATGTTATTTGAAAATCGTGAACTATTATTCGACCCATTTACCGTAAGCATAAAGTTTATAAGTTGAAGGCTAAGTCACAGACTTCTTAAGGCCAGAAATGAAATAGTCTTTACACCACGTGTGAGTATGACCTTAACAATCACGTTGACAACAAATAGCTCGAGTCATAGAGAAATGTAATGCTTTGGAGAGAGTTAATCTCCCATCCTATCGCTTTCAACAGCCAATCAGTAAATTGAGCTTTGTACAAACAAACAGAACGTCATTCCCCTTTAGGTCGCAAGTTCCGGTATTGGCACAAGGCACTTTACAAACAAAGACCTGTGTACCATCAGAGAAGTTGAGAAATAAAGCTGGGTTGACATTTATCCTCCCAAATGGCTATTTACTCAGCCTGTCGTATTCAGAATCGTTCTACTATTGCAGAAGGCCGTACTCCAGCTTGCTTTTTCCTTATCCAAACGCTCCACCTCTGAAGGGTCACGTTACCTACCCCTTTCTTTTTCCTTACTCCCTCTTTCTGCAAAACTTTAGCTAACTATCCGTGTCTTGCTTCTTGTGGGATCTCGTCTTTTCGTTTCCAGGAAAAGGAAAATCGAACTCAACGTTCCACTCGTAAAGGAATGTCGGCTAATGGATTCCAAGGAATAAGTCGTCTCAGGTCTTAGGCGATGGTGGGAGGCTGAGGAGATCGAGGAAAAGAGAGAGGTGAAAATAGTGACGTAAGACCGCGTCGTACGGAGGCTTAGTTCCTGAAGGAAAGCGCGTTTTCTTTACTCGTTCATTAGGGGCTGGGAAGAAAGAAGTTATGTATGACAGTCCGATGGAATAGCGTTAGGTGCGGTGTTGAAAAAGATCTAAATGGAGAAAGGAAGACCATTTGCACCGTCAACTGATAATTACGGTCTGCAAATCTACACGCACAGAAATGTGTGTGTTAGTTTAAATCAATATACACTACTAAAAATAGTAGGTAATAAGGCGAAGGCAATAGTTTCTCTGTACTGAGTTGTAGCTTTAAAACTTTCAAGAATGTCTTCAGGCGCAGCTTTCCTTTTGTAAGCTCAACGCCTCCGTAGTGGTGTGGTGACGTCAGTGCACGTCACGCTGTCTGCTGTATGCACTACTAAAGGTTCTTTGCTGCAGCCCCTTCCATTCCTTTTACTGTACCTCTGGTCATATTTTTCTCTTCATTTTCTAACAAGTGTTTCACAGTGCAACTGCAAGATTTTCCTCCTGTTACGCCTTTAAAACCTCCTTACTCTCAATTACTCATTCAGCACTGAATGACCTCATAGGTCATTCAGCTGTTGGGCTTTGGCCTAAATTTTATATTCCATTCCATAAAAGCTATACCCTGTATTCTATCATCTATTTTTTTTTAATATTAGTTCAATATATCTCCACTGTGGTGGTCATGGTGGAAATTTAATTAATTGCCTGGAATTAATAATAATAACAACAATAATCATACTATTAATAATCATTATTTAAAATTAATTTTATGTTATCGCGACTCCATATCGTCTTTGAAATACACTTACAACAAAATATTTACGTATGCTGTTAGGAAACAGCTGTCTGACAATAATATTGTAAAAAAAAAAAAGTACATTAATTGTTCTCAGTTATAACCTCGACGAACATTATTTACCTTAGTGAATATGGCACTAAATATATTCAACGTTAGCCGAAAGTCAACCAATTGGCTGTCAGACGGAGCAAATGAACTTATCAATTATAATTTCCCTTTTGTGTAAGTTTTTTGCAAGATATAGTTAATTCAATATTAGATGATATCTGTGGCTTAAAATTATGAATATATATATATATATATATATATATATATATATATATATATAGTGATGCTAATAATAAAGTGATGCTAATAACATACCATTTCATGCTATTTTGAAATTTATGTTGTGGAGACTGGCAGGTCCATCTCACGAAGATTATTCTATAGACACGGTAAATAACATATGAATTAAAGAGGTCAGGTATTTCTGTTTATCATAAGTGGGGTTTGCGTCACTCGATAGACTGGAATGAGGTCAAGCTGTTTTTCAAAAGGAAGATTACAGAAGCGTCCGCCATCAGTCGAACTAAGAATATCATCCGGTCAGGAGGCCGCTGGAAATCGGATGTCACGGTTGAATGCATCCTCCGAAAGAGAACGGAACAATATAAAAAAAAAAATTTAAACGATTCGCAGAAGATAATAGTTCAGACTACTTCATTTTATAGCATGCCGTTAATCAGATAACATGATATAGAGAAATATAATCAGGTCCAGTTTTATAAAAGAGAGTTCTGATAATTCAAATATCAGCCAAGTAATGTATAAGCTTGACCCATTTGTTTAAGGAGAAATATGTAAAATTTCCAGATTTTAAAGAGCTTAGTTGAATCTGGCCCAAAGCACAACAGAATTATCCGCTGCATATTTTCCAGTTATAAATATTCCGCATCAGGTAAACTGCGAAAACAAGAATTATGAAAGCATATTTTTCTCTGTCAAAAATAACTCCGCTTCCTCAACGGTCTGTTTCAACTTTGTATGTTCGTATTTCCTATGCTTTTATCCTTGTACATATAAAGTGAAAGGTTCTTCAAATATGTACCGGATCTTTGGGAATTGTTCTAATTGGCAAAAACGTCTGCAATAGATTCTGAGTTTCACTTTCCGTATGTATATATATATATATATATATATATATATATATATATATATATATATATATATATATATGTATTTATATGCATTTATATGTATATATATATATATATATATATATATATATATATGTATTTATGTATTTATATGTATATATATATTTATATATATATATATATATATATATATATATATATATATATATATATATATATATATATATATATATATATATATATATATATATATATATATATATATATATATATATATATATATATATATATATATATATATATATATATATATATATATATATATATATATATATATATATATATATATATATATATATATATATATATATATATATATATATGTTACAGTCAACATGCGTAATCAGTCATTACGCGTAATGACTGAAATTTCAGTCATCACGCGTAATGCACTTAGGGGACATTTGATCCCCCCAGGAGCTAGTACTAAACACGGCGAAACAGTGAGTCACCTACACTGTTTCGCCGGGTTTAGTACTAGTCCCTGGGTGGTCAAATGTATTTCATAAATGTTTAGTACTAGCTCCTGGGGATCAAATGTCCCTAAGTGCATTACGCGTGATGACTGAAATTTCAGTCATTACGCGTAATGACTGATTACGCATGTTGACTGTAACATATATATATATATATATATATATATATATATATATATATATATATATATATATATATATATATATATATATATATATATATATATATATTACAATATGAAGTTTCTTATTTAGAAGCGTTGTCGTCAGAGTGGTAGAGCTTTCTCGTGTTCACTAAAAGTCTTTATGGCTGAAGTCAGGACGAATCGTGCGCGGTGCCTGAAGTAATGCCCTTGCAAATGTGTACCAAGTGATCTATCGTACATTACGGTGTATGGTGAGCGTATTTGTGGGTCTAACTTTTCCTTTTTTCCTTATGAGTTCTATGCAACTGCTTATTTTAACAATTAATTCAAGGTTTAAGATGACTGATTATACTGACTCTACTCGTAAGAAATAAATACTTTGTGGCTCTGGAAGTATTAAATATTATTAATGGTAGAGAAATTTATTTTAGATGATCAGTCGCCATCCATTGCGACCATAAACATTTCTGGTCGTCTCTTTGTATTTTAATGAATCGTAATGTTATCGTTAGTCGTATATTCATTCCAATTACAGAAGCAATAATAAATTATCTGTTTCATTTAGTATATTTAGAAAAAGCCGTGATTAAAACGACATTTATGTTCGACATAATATGATTCCATTCACAGGTTTGAGAGAGAAGGAAACCTGAGTGAATGAGAACTTTCAGCTGATGTATCTCTGGATACTGTGGATAATTGACATTGCTCCAGCTAATGACCCTGATCTAAATTTAATCTGCTGTAGGAAAATATAAGTTAAAATAAGACCCTGAAGAGAAGCTGTGAAATCATACTTTATTATAATTAACAAGTGTCCTACCGGAGGTTGGGACATATTGGGAAGATTTCGGAGTCCCTCGGGAATGGGAATGAGTGGAAGCATCAGTAATAAAGCTAAGTTGCTTAACAAGATCTCATCAACATCAACATGTATTAATCAGCTGGAGAAGGCTGGATGCAAAAACAAAACACCCTTTTTTAATCAATGAAACCTCCTTCATCTTAATCTTACCAGAAGATGACAGGGCATAGCGGTGGCCCTAATACCTTTAGTAAACAAGGAATGAAATCTCATTAAGAGTGATGAACAATATGCCATGTCCGCGAGATTAAAGACGGACGCTAACAACAATCAAACAAGACGTTTGATACAGGAGGAGTTTTATCTCTATTTTGCATCTTCCACACTAAGGCCACATCTAAGATTATAGCTTGAAAAATGGACACGAGAAGATACTGGAGTGTCCCAGTGATGAGACTGAACGGTGTTGAGGTATTTTATCAGATTGATGTTAATTGCAGTACGAATCTTACCAAGAAACACCCTATTATAGCATCTTAGCATGTAGAAGTCTAATCAGGGGAGAGAGAGAGAGGAGAGAGAGAGAGAGAGAGAGAGAGAGAGAGAGAGAGAGGAGGGAGAGAACTGGGTTTAGAGAGACTTCTCGACACTTATTCCTTCATTTGCTGCTTCTTGCTCTTAACAAATCGCTGTAGAAAAAGCCATATGGTTAGCCAGCTTGGAGTAAAAAACAAAAATGAGTTTTTACTATGAAATGACATAGAGAATCCTCTAAGGAACTTAGCTTTTAATAGGATTACCGTTCATCAGGAATCACAAGATTACTTTTCCTTTTTGATGGGCTGGGGACCGGGTGAAATGAAATTACAGCTCTAGTCAGTCTATTACAATTCATTTTAAATCAGTTGTAATCATCTTTTTTTTTTTTGTCGACGTTCAGTTAAAGTTTCGTCTTTTAATTTTACTATAGGGTTTTTAAATAATGTTCATACTTGACATCGTCAAGAATAATAAAATAAAATAAAAATATCACTTCACGAGAGAGAGAGAGAGAGAGAGAGAGAGAGAGAGAGAGAGAGAGAGAGAGAGTATAAGTTCATGGGAACAAGGATAGAAATATCTTTTCGATGTCCTTAATCATTGGATTATTCTCTGTAATAAGGGCTTTGAACAGGTTTTCCGGTCTCCACAAAAACAAATTAGTTTAATACAAGAAGAAACATACTTGACTATAGCCAATATCCCTATCTCTTATATGTATGTCTTCCAGTATGAGAGCATGTTCCTATGTGCAGTTTTTAATTTCATTTTAATTCGCTCTGAATGATCTACTGGGTCCTAGTACTTGGCCTCAGGCCTAGACCTGGTATTTTAATCTAATCCTTCGGGCCAGTCCTATTAGAGCTGAAAGTCAGCTCAGTGGTCTGGTTAAAACAATATAATATTAATAAAAAATTCAGATTTCATCTGTAAGCCAAGAAAAAAATGCCGTTCCATTAGATAAAGGCAAACATTATCTGTATGCAGTAAATGTTCTGTAGTTTCACGCGACATCCTGCAATTTCTAATGAAACGATGCCCTTTCAGAACAAACAAAGTCGAGGTCAAAATAAATGAGACCTTTGGAATATAAACTTGTGATTATGTAAAATGATGTGATATATGATGCACTGATAATCAGTGACAATTTCTTTTATCCTTATTTTTCAGTACAGACAAGAGAATCAAGAGACCTTTCGCACGCTACATCAATTTCTTCTCTAAAGTCATTTTTGAAATGTTTAAATATTTATTCACATTTATGTGACGAGCACATTCAATATTGTTCATTGCATAGATACAAACTCTTATAAAGTCTTTTCTTCGCAGGTCAAGTTATTTATAACAAGAACACAATCATATTGTGTCATAAACTTTTCGCTTTGTGAAATGACGTTTCCGTAGTGAAGTTGATGAAGACAACTTTGTAATTTGCAATGTCTTTGGACTCTGGTAATGATTGTAATTGAGTCATTAGACTGTATCGCTCTTGCCAACTTACTCCTAATAGTTCTTCAGAAACATGCACTCAAGTTTATATACTGCATTATCGCCGGAGCCATTTGCAGCATTAGCCTATGCCTGAAAGCATACATTCCCAGGCATTATGCATGACGCTCGATCCTCTTGACGAGGACCGAATTAGTTCTCTGTTTAACAGTGAGTACTTTTTTTTTTTTTGTATGCTCTTGTTTCTGCGATAAACTGCTTCTGATAGCCGTGCTCTAGTGCCCGCGTTCGGTACTCCTTCCAGAATATAGCAATAACAACAACAATTGCATTGGATTCCCAGGTAAATGTCACCATTCAAAACAAACTCATGCCAAGTACTGTGGTACATAAAGAGCTAATTAGCATTATCAGCTTGACTCACGAACTTCGTACTTCTTTTTTATGGTTGATTAGATAATTTTATTTTTTCCTGGTCATCTGCATATGCCATCTAGCTAATATATCAACTCACGTTCGGGCCATATCCACACGTCCATAAAGATGCATGTTCGTTCCTCTGTCATCCTGTCAGAAGCTCTGTATCCTCCGCCGGACGACATAGCTAAACAACGCCTAACTCTCCATAAAAAAGTGATTTAAAGTGTCATCCACATTGGGATGCGAAAGAGAATAATATAAAAGTATACTTGAAGCCGAGCTGGGTAAAAAAAGTTTGTTGTTCCGTAGTCGGTAATGCTGTGTTCTTTTATCGCCAGCCATCTTGAATGCTATTCAGACCACTTGTGGGCTGAAGCCTAATTTGTATCCATTGAACTATGAAGTATTTTAGTAAATATTGTCTTCCTTGATGGAACTATAAGAGCCATAGAGCTAAATATGACTATGATGTTGCCGCTGTTTTTAATGGTTTCCATTCCATTCCTTCCACTGAGTTAGTGTTACCTCAGGGTCGGTATTTTAGGCCACGTAAACACAATGTCTTCAGTTTTTGTGTTAAGAAATGTTTTAAAATTCTAATGCATTTTCTGCATTTCTTGAAATTCATGAGTTCTTCAACAAACACCCACTTTGTCATATTCATCCCTTTGATGATGCGTTTATGGGTGAGGATGTTACAGATAATAGAGGAAATTGTTGATATTGTCCATAGAAAACATTCAACTACACTCCATTGCTAACATTGGCTTTGCGTTTTTATTTTCACGTAAGCCAAGTTACAAATTATTTTTTCCTCTTTATTTTGCCGTATACATACAAGTGGATCAGAAAATACTTTTCTGGCTATATAAACTAGCTCACTGATACGAAATGGGAAAGCCTTTTCGGCAAGCAGAAGTTGCCTGGAAACTTGCAGGGATCCTATTGCATTTGAATGTTTGTTTGAAAGTGTGCAGATATAGATAGGGCGTAAGTTTTCAGCATGCAGCCTCCTCTTATGGAAAGTGGAAGTCTCACGTGTTCGCTACCTTCATGGAATTTTAGAGAAAAGAATAAATGTTTTATTAGGTATAATATTTTTTTACTACAATTTAAACTTTACAGGTAGATACATTTTTTTTATAACCACAAAATTCAAAAACTAAATACAGGTTTTTAGTGTTCTGTAAAAGAAAACTATTGTGCCGTCTCTCTCTCTCCGTCCGCACTTTTTACTGTCAGCACTCGGATCTTAAAAACTACTGAGGCTAGAGGGCTACAAAATGGTATGTTGATCATTAACCCCTCAATCATTAAACATAAAAAATTGCAACCTGTAGCCTCAGTAGTTTTCATTTTATTTAAGGTTGAAGTTAGCCATGGTCGTGCGTCTGGCAGCTCGATAGGTGCCAACAACACAGGCCACCACCGGGCCGTGGTTAAAGTTTCATGGTCCGCGGTTCATACAGCATTATACATAGACCATCGAAAGATAGATCTATTTTCGGTGGCCTCGATTATACGCTGTACAGAAAACTCGATTCTTCGGCGCATTTTTTACTTGTTCTTTTTTGGAATATTTTTTTTTAAACAATGTCTGATGAAATTGGTAAAAAAATCTAAGAATTCTCGGCTTCACCTGTCAAGTTTGATGCGGGCATCCTTTATGGGCGTTTAATGATTGCAGATTTAAGTATGGAAATACTCTGAAAAACATAAGATTTTAACTAGATAAGCAATCTTGTCTTCAAACTGTGAATGGTATCATTCTGGTTTACAGTACAGTAAGTCTTGTGTAATAAAGTTTCTAGCCTGTATACTTTTCCTCCCTCGTTGTGACCCACCACAGTCAGTCACCAACATGTGTATAATTCACTACTTAGGTTATCAAGAACACAATTAATTTCCTTATGGCCTGTCCACACTAGCGGGCATACCCGACGGGCACTTCCAGCTGTTTATATTTTCTCTCGCTTCTGAAGCAGTGTTACCAGACAATCGCATCGTTCTGGCTCCATACTCGGTCGGTCAGTATAGTGGAGCGGGGTATGGGAACAGTGTTTGCCCGTCGGGCAGTGCCCGCTAGTGTGGACAGGGCTTAAAATGGTAGTTGGGCCTGTCTCTCTTTAAACGGTAGAAAACACATAAGTCAGTTTAGTTGGTATATTGAGAACTGCTACCATGGGGATAGTAAGTGGTATTACCTCGAGACTGCTGGCTTTGAAGTGGCAATGGTTTGTGAGTATAATGCACCCCATCCCAAGGTAGCGGAGCACCTATTGGATGGTTGTGAACTCTTTAGGAAAAGAAACGCCACTGCAATGGCAGACTAGCCTCCCTTCCTTGAAACCAACAGTAGCCATACAACCCAGGTCAGTCTACATACTAACTGCTGCATATGAAGTAGTAAGTGGCACCGCCTGAATATTGCTGCCCAAGGAAGTGCTGATGGTTTGGGAAATCTCAAGGTGGAGGAGTGCTTAGTAAAGGGTTGGGGACCCCTGGAAGTAGGATGCACAACATTAAATGTTAGATGAGCATTTTCTCATGGAACCGATGGCAATCAAACTTTCACCGCAGCAGGAAGCCACTGAAAGATAACAATAGCAACCTCACCATGTGTGATATCACAAAAAAAGTCGTGTATCTTTGAATATGCATAAGTGCAATGCAGAAGAGAAGTATGTGTGATACTTGATTTGTATACAGAAAAAGCAGGGTGTTTCGTCATTTAGTGAAACAAGGGTGAAATGGCAGAGGATGGAAAATGGGATAGACATAGATTTACTGTTTCTGGGGTAAATTAAACTTGCAAATTTCAAGAGGGTTAGAATTTAATTTCAGTAAGATACTGGGACAGGTGGTCAGTCCGAGGATATCTTGGGTAAGATGAAGTGTGGCAGTAGAACTAATTATAGAACTGATTTTATAATAAGGCCTCTGAGGGTGAAAGGGAAAAGTGTAAGGGAAAAGTTTTGGTGAGTCCAACTCTGTCTCTAGCTAAGTTTGTAGGATAAGAAAGTGAGGTCGTGTTAGGTATGAATTTAAAAGTAGGAGTGGAGAACCTGGAGTAAATGGCAGAAAAGGGAGTCTTGTCTCCACAGTTTTTGGGAACTGGGTTTGATTGTTGTAAATGCATGATATCCAGCAGAGAATTCTTTTAACTATACTTGAAACAGGAAAAAAAAGAGCTGGCTTGGCCGCTGGAAGAGAGGGTTGAATATAGTTGTGAAAGGAGCAGCTCGTGGTTAATCAAGTTATTATTCGTGTGGAACTTAAGTTAAAGTTGATGACAGTTTAAGGTTGTAATGAAGAAGAGGGGTAAAATTAAATTAGCCAAATGTCCTAAAAAAGAAGAAAAGAAATTATGTATAATATTATATATATATATATATATATATATATATATATATATATATATATATATATATATATATATATATATATATATATATATATATATATATATATATATATATATATTATATATATAATATTAGCAACAGTTTCTTCTTTTTGCCTCGATTCCTCCTCTTATGTCACATTATATGATGGGTAATGGACTTTTTGTGAAATAAGGAACATAGTATATAGTATATATTTCCAGATGAGGCAGGAATTTTTGAGGGAGGTTAGATTACCACACCACAACATTATGGTAATAAAGAGAGTGGGTGGAGAGGTGTTGGGAAAGACATCTGGAAAGAAACCTCCTGACGATAAGGAAACCTGGTGGTGGAATGATGGAGTGAAAAAGGTGGATAAAGCCAAAAAAGATGCAAAAATGATCTGGGAAAAGTTTGGACAGCAAGAGGATAAGGAGAGATACCAAAGACACAAGAAACAAGTAAAGAAGGCAGTTGCACAACAAAAGGCAAGAGTATTAGATGAAATGTACGAAGAGCTGGAAACGCCTGAGGGGAAGAGAAAAATTCACAGAACTGCAAAGTCGAGAGACAAGAACATCAAAGACTATTCCCATATAAAACGGGTTAAGGATGGGAATGGAGTAGTTTTATGCAACACAGATAAGATAAAGAAGAGGTGGAAAGAATATTATGAACACCTGTTCAATGAAGAAAATCCTAGAAAATTCTTTGAAGATGGATTCCAGAATCTTGGTAAGACATACTGTTAGCAGGAAGGAAGTAAAGAAGGCACTAAAGAAGATAAAAAATGGTAAAGCAATAGGACCAGATGGAATTCCTGCAGAGGTGAAGAAGATCTTGGGAGGAGAAGGAATAGACATGCTGTGGGACCTAGCAAAGAAAATATAGTTAGGAAAAGATACCAAAAGACTGGAGAGAAAGCTTTATTGTCCCTGTCTATAAAGAGAAGGGTGACACCCAGGATTGTGCAAACTTCAGGGGAATAAAGCTAATGTCTCACACCATGAAAATCTGGGAAAGAATAATGGATCAAAGGATTAGAGAAGAAACATCTGCAGGCGGAGAACAGTTTGGTTTCATGCCAGGAAAAGGAACAAGAGATGCTGTGTTTGCCCTTCGACAGATGATGGAAAAACACTGGGAAAAACAGACAGGACAGCACATGGTATTCATAGATCTGGAAAAAGCATATGATAGGGTCCCACACCAAGAGGTTTGGAGGTGTATGCGAGTAAAGGGAACACCGGATATATATATTGGTCCAATATATTTATGAAGGAGCAAAGACACAGGTTAGAAGTAGTGTTGGGTTAACTGAATGGATACCAGTAAGAGTTGGTTTACATCAGAAGTCTGCTGTACGTCCCTATCTTTTTGACCTGATAATGGATGTGCTATCTCAAGGAATAAGAGGTCAATCCCCTTGGTGCATGTTGTTTGCTGATGACATTGTGTTATTCAGGAGTCAAAACTAGAGCAATGGAGAAAGGTACTGGAAGACAGAGGATTTAAGATCAGTAGGAAGAAGACTGAATACCTAAGTTTTAAGGAAGATCAAGACCCCGAGATTAGTATGGAAGGGACAAGGTTGAACCGTGTAGAAAAATTTAGGTATCTTGGTTCAACAGTGGCTGATGATGGAAATTTGGTTGTAGAATAACACACAGAGTGCAGGCTGGATGGAAAAATTGGAGAAAGATGTCAGGTGTCTTGTGCGACCGCAGAATCAACATGAAGGTTAAAGGAAGAGTGTATAAGACAGCAGTGAGACCAGCTTTGATGTATGGAGCAGAAACATGGCCGGTCAAGAGAGTGCAAGAGAAGAAATTGGATGTGGTAGAGATGAAAATGCTCAGGTGGATGTGTGGAGTAACAAAAATGGACAGGATCAGAAATGAAGGCATAAGAGAAACTACTCAAGTCGTAGAACTATTAAAGAAGGCCCAGGAAAGAAGACTGCAATGGTATTGCCTTGTGATGAGAAGGGATGGGACTTTTGTGGGGAGGAGAGTGATGCAGATGGAGGTGCCTGGTGGGAGAGCAAGAGGAAGATCGAAGCGAAGGTGGATGGATGTAGTTAGAGAAGACCTGAGAGACAAACAGTTGTCAGAGGACGATGTGTTTGACCGAGTCAGGTGGAGGAAAGCTGTCAGGAGCATCGACCCCCACACACAAAAATATACAGACAATATATATATATATATATATATATATATATATATATATATATATATATATATATTTGTGTGTGTATGTCTATATTTTCATATTTTATGTATCTATGTATATGTATGTATGTATGTATGTGTATAGCATTATCATTACAAAGCGTGAGGCTGGAATGCCATACCCCTACCCTTGAAATCTTATGTATGGTAAGAATATCATCACTTTCCTAACTCGGAAATTACTCATAGTAAAGTAGTAAGTCCATTTGTTTGTGGCGAGGGGTGTACGAACTGACCTGGACTTCCAACAGCTGTAATGTTCAGGTTGTGCTTCATACTACCGCCATGTCAGTGGTCCATAAGAAATAGGCTTGACTTGAAGAAATTGGGTTACATTTCGTAGCCTGTGCTTGTTTCACTAATGGTAATTTCTATTACTACGAGGATATTGAAAGTTAGCATGACTATAAAATCCTGGGCGTGCATGTTATACGATCGCTTTGAAAAAAAAAAGAAACCATACATTATTATAAGCCAGAATATTTTCCTTGAGATAAAGATATTTTGTAATCGCATTATATTGAGGTCAGTAAATATTTGTGACTTAACTAAGGTGGAGATAAAATAAAAGTCAATGGAATACCACTCAAGACACCAAAAGACTACACAAATATGAGTAAGGTTCTGATATTTCAGATCTATTATTCAAACCTGACGAAAATTGATAAGAGAGTTGCATTGACTTTTAACGTATTTATCAGAAAAATAGGATAACTTATTATTCTGTTCTTTTGTGGTTATGTTTATTTGCTCATCAATTTGACAAGTGATTTTTAAAAGAAAAAACCCTTGTCAATCAAATAATATATTAGGGAACAGTTCATAAACAGAGAATGATATTGCTTACCATACATCAAAATTTCTCATTTTAGATCAGTTAACTAAAACATTTTTATATTTTCATTTAAACTAAGAGCTGTTTTATAATCTTGAAGCATCCATTGTTTAACTTTTTCTGATACCTTTCGCATGCGCAACCCCAACTCTTCATAGCTGGGCATTCATTATACGCTATCAAACCATGTCATTAAGATTACATGTTCATTAGCATGTTCATTAGAACTGTCTCGGTATGATGGCCGTGTTAATTGCCAAAGAGAGGTAATCCTCCCGGAGAGCGTCAAGGCATCCATCACTAATATCCAGGATTCCTTGTCTTGGCGGATCTCCTCAGAAAACTGGGGAGTTATAATAATTCTTTTCGGTTGTTTTCGTATTTGACTGCTGTAGTTTTTTCCATTATTATTATTATTATTATTATTATTATTATTATTATTATCATTATTATTATTATTATTATTATTATTATTATTATTATTATTATTATTATTATTATTATTCAGAAGATGAACCTTATTCATATGGAATAAGCCCATAAAAGGGGCCATTGACTTGAAATTCAAGCTTCCAAAGAATATGGTGTTCATTAGGAAGAAGTAACAGAAGGTAAAGGGAAGTACAGAAAGATGGTGACTTTAACTGTTATTGGATTATGAAGTAGGATGACATTATAAACTGGACAATGAATTAATATTTCTGACTTAGTTCACACGGCTCGTACAATAGACCAAGGTCAGGTATTTACAGCCTCTTCAATCCATTGCTAATTTACTTAGACGAGTAACTTTAATTAACCTCAATTTTTATAATATATATATATATATATATAATCATATATTCAACAATTATTACTAGAATGGATAGAAAATATCTGCAATTAAGAAAATATTACTCATATATACACAAATTCTAGAATATATATAAATATATATATATATATAAATATTATATACACACAACATTCATATATATATATATATATATATATATATATATATATATATATATATATATATATATATATATATATATATATATATATTGAGTGGCTCCAGATGGTTATCAGCTG